>NC_092345.1:87499134-87795659 GCF_963676685.1 Mytilus edulis | reverse complement strand
AATCCGACTTTTATGTAAAGATATTCTGGATATTAGTAGTTGGAACAGTTTACAGGCATGATTATGATAGGAGTAAATACGGTAAAATCGTTTATTTGTGTGCTAACGTGTGCTCACGTAGAACCAAATTGTTATTTGACAAATAGAGTGATACTCGATCAGTACTGTTTTATTAGATGTACATGTATTTATATGACATCCGAAGACAACTCTTGTTTCTATTTAATTTACCTCTTATGATAACATCGCAAATGAACAATATTCAAAGTTCCTTACATGTATATAAGTAGTACATTTGATATTTTGTGTTTGTTTATTCATGTAAGATCTTGAAATATTGTTTAACTTGATTATTAAAGGATTGTGTACGATATTCGTGTACCTGCCCTACATTGACTCCTTTTTAAGGGCATGTAAAAGTAGTTGATAGACCCCCTTATTATTATAATTTCAAAACACTACTATTGCAAATTTTGAAAATGAATGTTTTATTGTTTCGAACGTAAGGTGTTCTTAAGTTCGGGATCACATCTATATATAATTTTGATAGATCTGAAGATGCGGATACGTCAACGTATACGATACGGTTGATACGGACCTCTAATAGAAACAATTAACCTAGCATTATTAACTACCACCTTATCAAATCACTATTGCCAATTAAAATCTGATAATCGATAAGATAACTAACAAATTTCGAAAAACTTGAGGGTCCCCTAATTGACCTATGATGACAGTTTTTTCACCTTCGTTTATCTATGATCCAGACAAAAGTGTCCATTCACTGCTTATTTTTTTTTAGATAAATTGAGAATGGAAATGGGGAATTTGTCAAAGAGACAACAACCCGACCTAAGTCCAGATAACAGCTGAAGGCAACCAATGTATTTACAATAAAGTTCCACCGATTTGATTTTGAATTCATATTGATTCAATGGGTTTGAACCTTCCCCCAAACGATCCGTGAATCTTTAATGAAGAGTATCCTAATTGCATCCATGCTTAACTTGATTCACATCTATGAAACTCGAATAACTGATATTTTGTTATATTTATTCACACATTGAGAACAATCTTACAATAGTCCATGCTGCTATCCATTTTTTAAGAAATTAATAGATATAGGAAGATGTGGTATGAGTGCCAATTAAACAACTCTCCATCCAAGTCACAATTTATAAAAGTTAGCCAGTCTAGATCAAGGTACGGTCTTCAACTCGGAGCCTTTGCTCGCACCGAACAGCAATCTATAAAGGACCACAAAAATTACTAGTGTTAAACTATTCAAAGCGGAAAACCAACGGTCTAATCTATATTAAAAAAAATTTAAAATGCTGCATAACAATACATGTATTTTAGTTGCTCAATTTTAAAAGTTTTTTTTAGTGGACGTCGCTTAGCGACCTTTCCGTAGATTTAACTTTTATTTATGGAATGAATACTTAATCTGTTTATACACACAAGTATATATTTGCATATATTAAACTATGATGAAAGACGTGCATAATGTAAAATCATAAAAATACAAATTATTTGCTATATTTGCTAAAAACGTGCAACAGTCATTGCGACGTCTTACATGATTGTACAGATAGACAAACGCAAAATAAGGTGAAATGTGTAAACTGATAAACTATGATATATAATAAATAATATTTGATAAATAAATTTAAAAAAACGTTTGGTAGGGACTAAAATTAAGTTTAAACGTTGCCAAAAAAACAAATTTTAAATGAATATGGTACTTCACAAAATGCAGGACATAATTATGTATATAAAATTTTTTTAAAATCTCCAAAGGTGGAAGTTGATTTTTGAATCAGAAAATATCTATTCTCCACAGTATATACATGATTATTGTATTCTTTGGTGTATCAAAATGCTGGCTATCAATTGTAGAAAATGTGATAGAATAAAAAAAAAAAGTATTTACAGAGACGATGCTATGTCATTTTACTTTGGTTTAATCCTAAAATGAATATCATAAATATACTTCAAAACTTTGCAAACTGCGTAACGTTTTAACTATATTATTTTTGAACAAGCGAAATGAGGAGAAAAACATACACATCACATATGGCACTCTAGCTAATTAATGCAGTACGTCATTATCAGTTTCAGACTTATCAGACATTTGATCAATTACATTGCAGCAGTGTTAATCTACATTAAACATACGGTATGTGTTTGTCTTGCTAAATAACTATAAAAAGTGTGAAGATATGATAAAAAGTTGAGTATTATTTTTTCAAGAATAGAAAGTAATTATGGATCTTGGATTTGTCACAGTTAAAAGAAGAACTGAGGAAAAGAAAAGCAAAATTATCAGAGAGGAAGAGAGAACTTCATTGAAAGGTTATACATACAGTCCGCCAAAAGTTAAGCGCCACCTATTTTTATTACAACGATTTAAAAAAAAACACAGTTATTCATCGAAAAAGAGAAAACACTCATGAAGCAATTCAGAAACGGAATTAAAGTTTCACTGTTTATTTTTTTACAACAATAAATCACCCATTATCATTAAAATTCTCTACAAATAATCTTTGGTATGTTCGGCAAATTTCATGTCAATATTTGAGTCAATAGGATGTGTAACCACTTCTCTTCCGGCACAGTTTCATAACACGGTGTCTCATACTCTGTGCAAGCCTTCTGAACTAAAGATGAGGAAATCTGTTCCATTCTTCAACAATTGCCACTCTTAAATCGCCAAGATTTTGCAAAGGATGATCACTGCGATTGAGATTTCTGACAATGGCATCCCAGACATGTTCGAAAGGGTTCATGTCTGGTGACATAGAAAACCAAAAGATAGTATCAATGTCTTCTTGATCTTTGTACTCGATTACAATCCTTGCCCTGTGTGGTCTAGCATTTTCGTCGATGCACAAGGGTCTTAGGACGCAAGTGGGTGATTACCAAAATGAGGGAATACAATGTTTCTAAGAACCAAATCCCTGTATGTCTGTCCGTTCAAGTTACCCTAGAGAATATGCATATCCAGCTTACAACGGTATGAGAAGCAACCGCATACTGTATGACCACCAGCACCAAATGTACGCGTTGGGCAAATGTTATTTTGGTCATAGTCAGTTTTATTTTCCCGCCAACCTCATATTCTGTCGTCAACTGGTCGTAACAGATCCGACTATCATCTGACCAGTTTCTCATGTTCTAGCGTCGATGGTCATTAGCCCATTGAAACCTGATTATACGGTGCCTGGCTGTTAGGGCACGTCTCTTGACAACACGACGTGCTCATAGGTTGCCTCTATGAAGTCGACGGACCAATGTTCGAACATTAACACGACCACCTAGTGGCCAGGGGTGTCTAAGCTGCTGGGAAGGAGTAACTTATTACAGTTGCGGATCCAGAACTTTTTGTATAAGGAGGGGACACTAACTGACCTAAGGGGCCCCTAGATCCGCCTATGGTAAATTGGTCTGCTTTAGCACGACGAATAATCAGTATGTCATCACGATGGGTAGTTAAACGGTGTTTAAATATGTTGTTATTCCAGAATGAATAACAATTTACTGTTTTTTGGTATTTTTTTACTGAAATTGTCCCGTTTCTTGATAATGTTTTGAATTTTCGGTACGCAGCAAGGGGTTAATAATATCAAAACAGAAAAGATAAGATAACGAATAAAAGAGTTCAGTCATTTCGTACATATTCCAAAAGGAAAGTATTATTATCTATGTTTTATTACATTTTATAGAAAATATGGATTTTGTGGCAAATAAAGCAAACTTTTTTTGCAGAAAATCTACACCTTTCAACACAAGAGATTTTCTTTATAAGATTATAAACATAGAATAATCCACAGGCACTTGTTTCTACCCATAGCTATAGGAAGCTCGACTATCCATATAAATAGATGGATAGTCGACCTTCCTATGGATAGAAACAAGTGCATGTGGATTACTCACTTCTTTGTCTGTGATGTGATAGCATTTACTTTGAAAAAAAGTCATCAACAACCTTTACATTCCAAAAAACATCGTGCTGGGTCACTAAAGGCGAGCATATACTTAGTTATAAAAGGCCCCGAAATGACAATGTAAATCAATTCAAACGAGAAAACCAACGGTCTAATTTGTGTATAAAAAATGAACGAACAACAAATATTTAATACATAAACAAACGACAACCACTGAATTACAGGCTCCCGACTTGGGACAGGCACTAATATAGAGAATGTTGAGGGGTTAAACATGTAAGCGGGTTTCAACCCTCCCCCTAACCTGGGACAGTGGTATAATAGTACAACATAGTCATTGCGATGTCTTACATGATTGTACAGATAGACAAACGCAAAATAAGATGAAATGTGTAAACTGAGCTATGATATATAATAAATAATAAATGACAAATAAATTTTAAAAACGTTTGGTAGGGACTAAAATTAAATTAAAACGTTGCCAAAAAATAAATTTTAAATGAATATGGTACTTCACAAAATGCAGGATATATTAATATATATAAAATTTTTAAAAAATCTCCAAAGGTGGAAGTTGATTTTTGAATCACAGTATATTATACATGATTATTGTATTCTTTGGTGTATCAAAATGCTGGCTATCAATTGTAGAAAATGTGATAGAACCAAAAAAAAGTACTTACAGAGACGATGCTATGTCATTTTTTTACTTTGGTTTAATCCTAAAATGAATATCATAAATATACTTCAAAACTTCACAAACTGTGTAACGTTTTAACTACAAGCGAAATGAGGAGAAAAACAAACACATCACATATGGCGCTCAAGCTAATGCCGTCATTTTCATTTCAGACTTATCAGACATTAGATGTTTATCTACATTAAACATACGGTATGTGTTTGTCTTGCTAAATAAATATAAAAAGTGTGAAGATAATAAAAAGTTGAGTATTATTTTTCAAGAATGGATCTTGGATTTGTCACAGCTAAAAGAAGAACTGAGGAAAAGAAAAGCAAAATAATCAGAGAGGAAGAGAGAAATTCATTGAAAGGTTATACATACAGTCCACCAAAAGTTAGGTACCACCTATTTTTATTACAAAGATTTTTTTTTTCATTTAAAAAAATCAGTTATTCCTCGAAAAAGAGAAAACACCCATGTAGCAATTCAGAAACGGAATTAAAATTTCACTGTTTATTTTTTTACAACAAAAAAATCACCCATTATCATTAAAATTCTCTACAAAAAATCTTTGGTATGTTCGGCAAATTTCATGTCAATATTTGAGTCAATAGGATGTGTAACCACTTCTCTTCCGGTACAGTTTCATAACACGGCGTCTCATACTCTGTGCAAGCCTTCTGAACTTAAGTTGAGGAAATCTATTCCATTCTTCAACAATTGCCACTCTTCAATCGCCAAGATTTTGCAAAGGTTGATCACTGCGATTGAGATTTCTGCCAATGGCATCCCAGACATGTTCGAAAGGGTTCATGTCTGGTTACATAGAAAACCAAAAGATAGTGTCAATCGCTTCTTGATCTTTGTACTCGATTACAATCATTGCCCTGTGTGGTCTAGCATTTTCGTCGATGTACAAGGGTCTTTGAACGCAATTGGGTGATTACTAAAATGAGGGACTACAATGTTTCTAAAAACCAAATTCCTGTATATCCGTCCGTTCATGTTACCCTAGAGAATATGCATATCCAGCTTACAACGGTATGAGAAGCAACCGCATACTGTATGACCACCAGCACCAAATGCATGCGTTGGGCAAATGTTATTTTGGTCATAGTCAGTTTTGTTTTCCTGCCAACTTCATATTCCGTCGTCTACTGGTCGTAACAGATTCCGACTGTCATCTGATCAGCTTCTCATGTTCCAGCGTCGATGGTCATTAGCCCATTGAAACCTGATTATACGGTGCTGGCTGTTAGGGCAGGTCTCTTGACAACACGACGTGCTCATAGGTTGCCTCTATGAAGTTGATGGACCAATGTTCGAACATTAACACAACCACCTGGAGGCCAGGGGTGTCTAAGCTGCTGGGAAGGAGTAATTTATTACAGTGGCGGATCCAGAACTTTTTGTATAAAGAGGGGGCACTTACTGACCTAAGAGGGACCCTAGATCCGCCTATGGTAAATTGGTTGGCTTTAGCACGACGAATAATCAGTCTGTCATCACGATGGGTAGTTAAACGGTGTTTAAACATGTTGTTATTCCAGAATGAATAACAATTTACTGTTTTTTGGTATTTTTTTTACTGAAATTGTCCCGTTTCTTGACAATGTTTTGAATTTTCGCTACGCAGCAAGGGGTTAATAATATCAAAACAGAAAAGATAAGATAACGAATAAAAGAGTTCAGTCATTTCGTACATATTCCAAAAGGAAAGTATTATTATCTATGTTTTATTACATTTTATAGAAAATATGGATTTTGTGGCAAATAAAGCAAACCTATTTTGCAGAAAATCTACACCTTTCAACACAAGAGATTTTCTTTATAAGATTATAAACATAGAATAATCCACAGGCACTTCTTTCTACCCATAGCTATAGGAAGCTCGACTATCCATATAAATAGATGGATAGTCGACCTTCCTATGGATAGAAACAAGTGCATGTGGATTACTCACTTCTTTGTCTGTGATGTGATAGCATTTACTTTGAAAAAAAGTCATCAACAACCTTTACATTCCAAAAAACATCGTGTTGGGTCACTAAAGGCGAGCATATACTTAGTTATAAAAGGCCCCGAAATGACAATGTAAATCAATTCAAACGAGAAAACCAACGGTCTAATTTGTGTATAAAAAATGAACGAACAACAAATATTTAATACATAAACAAACGACAACCACTGAATTACAGGCTCCTGACTTGGGACAGGCACTTACATAGAGAATGTAGAGGGGTTAAACATGTAAGCGGGGTTTCAACCCTCCCCCTAACCTGGGACAGTGGTATAATAGTACAACATAAGAACGATCTATAAAAATCAGTTGAAAATGGCTTAACTCATCAGATAGATAAAAATACAAGTAGACGTGAACGGGTACTTGTACATCCCAACAACAAAAAGAGACTAGATACAGATCTGAGAGTACTCGCAGTATATTCGGTACCTTTCGCACATTTACTTATCATTTATACAATTAATTATATATCTCTTTGATACGGTTCATCTATGGATACTAGGCTAGAACGTGACATTGTATATTTCAACAAGTATTCAATGTAATACTTCCATGATTTCAACAATCAAAGTTCATTTGTAGATCGGAATGTAAAATAAGTAACTTTAAGACTAGACTGTAGTAAAAAATAAGTCACGTATACTATATTCCAAATTTATGTATTTGTTGGCAACTCACTCGAATTAGTTAATTATTGCGAATCGAATTCGGATTACATATGAACGCAGAACGCAGCATGGTTTTAATGAGTATATGCTGTATATGATAGATGTACAAAAATGTTTCATAAAAAATCCGTATTAAATAGCAATGAATCCGGAGTCCGACAGTTTGAGATGTAAAAAGTGAATGCCGTACCCAGACGAAAAGTCAGTAACATATAATGAAGACGCATCAATTGATTGCGATGATACTATTTGTAAAACCAATTTGATTGATTTTGCTGTAGGAATGGATCCAAATGCTCATTGCAAGCGTGTTTGTTGTGTATTTATAGCTTCTTTAGTAATGGAGGAATTGTAACAGAAGAAAATTGCACTCAGAGATTACAAACTTTTCATAAAAGTAAGCAATTTAACTAAGGAATCCCCTATAAAGATATGTGAATTATCAGTTAGTGCATTTAGGCCTATCAATGTTAATTTAAACCCATTGACAAGACCAAGCTCTTCAATTTACTATTTTTCAAAATATCTGCTTAAATCATAAATATGGTTCAACCTTACCCATTGTTCAACTTTATCCACCAGCAAATATTCATTGAGTTGTTACAGAACATGATGGCTTACTTTTAATTTCACCCGGAGGACAAGTGGTTGTCATCAAATTTTATAAGTTCAATAACTGATGAAGAAATTTCAAAAATTGGATCTTTAACATCGAGCTCAGGCAAGCAAGCCTAGGTAGAAGGAAGAGGGATGCAAACGGCTGAAATCCTCATCTTTTGGAACAATATGTTAAACCACGGCGAAAAAGATTAGGAGAAATTGGCTCAATCGATGACAGAAATTGTTTATTTACAAACAGCACCCATTTTACATTGGAAAACGTATGAAAAGTCAGCTTTATCAAAGTATCATGAACAGCAATATGTCGACAACGAATGTAGGTTATGAGTGTAAAAAGGTGTAAATTTTTAAAATATTTAGTATGATTATCGATAATTAATAGTCACTTCAGATTATTTGTTGATCATCTGTGTTTAACAGACTAAACTTTGAACATGAAATTATAAATATTAATGTTATAAAGATGAATGAAATACCAGATGCATTAGCAGCCCCACTAACATATGTTTGTTCTTTTAAGAACATTGACAATTTACTAATAAACTGTCTCAGGATAGTCTTAAGACCATTTCCACGTTAAGAATAACTTTATGATGTCCTAGCATATAAATATTATAGATTTTTTTTTGTATATTCTTGTTAAAATAAAATAAAAGTAAAAATAAAATAAAATAAAAAAATCATAAGTTTGAATTTGCACTTCTGTGTCTGTAAGATTCGGACGTCTCTCAATCTTCTTACTCATTGTGTAGGGTTACGGTAGAGCCTTAATCTTCTTACTCATTGTGTAGGGTTACGGTAGAGCCTTAATCTTCTTACTCATTATGTATGGTTACGGTCTCTTAATCTTCTTACTCATTGTGTAGCGTTACGGTAGAGCCTTAATATTCTTACTCATTGTGTAGGGTTACGGTAGAGCCTTAATCTTCTTACTCATTGTGTAGGGTTACGGTAGAGCCTTAATCTTCTTACTCATTGTGTAGGGTTACGGTAGAGCCTTAATCTTCTTACTCATTGTGTAGGGTTACGGTAGAGCCTTAATCTTCTTACTCATTGTGTAGGGTTACGGTAGAGCCTTAATCTTCTTACTCATTGTGTAGGGTTACGGTAGAGCCTTAATCTTCTTACTCATTGTGTAGGGTTACGGTAGAGCATTAATCTTCTTACTCATTGTGTAGGGTTACGGTAGAGCAATACACAAAAAATAATTTACATGGATGTCCTGAGTTTTTATACCAAAATAACACGAGATTGCCCTATAATCTTTAACATCTAAACAGTTTGGCACTTTGAGTTCGTCTCATCTAATTATTTACAACTAAACATGCATACATAAATCTTTCTTTTTTGTATCTTCTTGTTAAAATAATTACATTATTATACGGCGAGAAATCTTAGGATTACGATAGGACATCTTTGTTAAGATTATCTTAGGACACCTTCGATGTACAGTCTGAGACACTTTCGATGACACGGTCCCTGGAGTTTGTGCAAGAGGTCTTTATCTTAAAAGAAATCGACTAGTAAGGAACTGTAAATATTGAATATAAATTGAATAACGATAACTTCAAGTTTTGCTTTTTAAATGTTTGTGGGCTAAAGAATAATGGCTGTCACCGACTTACATTGACAGTTTGCTTGGACATGATACAGATCTGTATTTTGTGTTGAAGCGATGTTAAGGTTCATCATAACAAACGGACAAATATGGCTGTATTTACATGCCAAAAATTACTCTGAGTACAGACTTACCTGTGAACTTGGAAAAGTTTTAATGCCTGGCATCCACTAGATATAATAAAGTTAAATGCATTTTGTGTTTCAGAAAGATAAAATCTCTTTTGGATTTTGATGGGCATTTTTTTTTTCCTTCATGCAAAAGGTGTGAAAATTAACTAAGTTGTGGTACAACTATGAGATGCACCCTCAGGTAAAAACCCGGTTTGTATTGTTTTGATTGTCCTTAATTGACATGGACAAGAGGTATCTTCACAACTATAGGTGAGTTAAAGAGTTTATCTGAGTCAGCTGTGAGTGGACAGTATCAAAGTAATTCAGGTGTTTGTTTATTTTTGCACCTTCTGCAGAAAGGAAAAAAAATGCCCATCAAAAACCAAGAAAGATTTTATCATTCTTAAACACAAAATGCATTTAACTTTTATATATCTAGTGGATGCTAGGCATTAAAACTTTCCGAACAGCACAGGTAAGTCTGTACACAGAGTGGTCTTGAGGTGATAATACGGCCATATTTGTCCATTTGTTATGATGAACCTTAACTGACTTTGTCTGTCGTCAAACCTACCACACGATTATATCTCTATGTATTTGGACTATTTTAAATTCCTGTACTGCCTTTATCGTTTCAAAAAGATTCGAAATGCCTTTATATACAAACTAGCTTTCATATCTTCTTAAACACAAACAAACAAACAAACAAATATTTTATTTGCCAATCACGGCGCCCAAAATGAGCAGAATAATTACAATATAATTTTCAAACATAATGTAAAATTATGCATGTTCAACTTCAAAGTCAGAAAAAAGAAGCTCCATAGAATATGGGAGAAGGAAAGTCATATTGATTTTGCGTTAAACATATGTTCAAGAAGATTTTTCTGGTTAGAATATATATGAAAGCCTTTTTAAAACGTTTTAAGTGATAACGCCAGCACTGAAATTAAAAATTGTCAAAACGTTTTTACAATATACAATTATTTAGATACTACAGTAACGGCCGGCTTGGCTTTCCAAAGTTTGTAAGTAAAACTTATCGGACATTGGTGCAGCATTAATTCCGCAATCTGTACTTTCATAAATTTTAACCCCTTTCTATTTGTGTAGGTCCGATTCTATTTACCACCAATCAGGCCGATCCAGACATTTTTGAAAGGGGACCAACACATTCAAGTCCAACCATATGCCCCCTCCTGCAAAAGCATTAGTTGTTAAAAAAAATGTCGGGGTTAAAGATGTTTGTGATCATTCGACCCTCCCTTTAACTGGTCAGTTATATTACAACACAGCATAAGAATAGCCTGCAAAAAAACCCAGTAATAATTGGCTTATCTTCTCAACTTTTCATGAAGCTCAAAAATAACTTGCATGACTACAACAACAAAAAAGTACCGATAAAGTAGTACTCGCCGTTAGGATACAATTTTATATTCGGGGAAAAAGGAGGTGCTGGCGGAAGGAGTTTTTTTCCGGATTGATCATTTTGTTTTTATCTCTGCCTACGCTTGTTTGTATTTTTTCTTTCAAAACTTTATTCGACTTTTATAAAATTGAGAATAAAAATCGGGAATGTGTCAAAGAGATAACAACCCGACCAAAGTGCAACTAAAAGCCTTTGCATCCTCAACAATCCTGCATTTCTTATGCACATTATTCTTAATCCCTTTCCTGTGCAGTCATTTACTTTGTTGATACCAGGCAAAAAAAATCATTTTAAAAATCCTCCTCTCCCTACTCCCCCTTTCAAAATCAAATGGTCATCCGTTCCTTACTGAAAGCCAATGAAAGGACGTCATCAATAATAGTCTGAGAAAAGTATGATAATAGAAATCATTACCGTAAAATATTCGCGTACTACTTGTACAACATGTTTTACTAACTGACTGAATTTTGCAGAAAGTGTTAGAGAAAAGAATTATACAATCTTTATATACGATCCATCCAGTATTCGAGTGGTTATCGTTTGTTCATGTCTGTCATAATTTGTTGGTAAATTGTTTTGTAATGCATTTTAAAGCCGTCAGTTTTCTCAAATGAATTGTTCAAATGTTTCACATCGAGGCCTTCTATAACCGACCATGCCGTATGAGGTTTTTAGACACGGAGTTGACCACTTAAATTTAACATTGTTCACTGGTCAAATAAATGAGGTCTGAACGACATGTAGACCTTGCATGGATATCATATATATAAGAAACCAAATATATAGTCATCATAGAACTCATGATAAGTGAGACATTCACATTTGACCATGAAAATGAGGTCATAGACAATGATTAAATGACAGACAGATATTTCGTTACACAGAGGATCTATATACAAAGTATGAATCATCCAATTCCTCTACCCTTAGAAATATAAAGACGAATTACAAAGTTTACGGTGTTGCTGCCGTCATGCACCATTAGATTACATTGTGTATTCTTCACATTCCGCGACTTACGTCAAATGTAATTCAAAGAAGAACAACTGGCCCGAGAACAGTTATTTCGTAGTGCATTTCTTTTAGACAATAAATTCAAATTAAAAAAGCGCACCTGCTCTTTCTCAAAAAGATTTTTACAGTGTAGTGTACTACCAGTGAGACAAATAATATCAAAATTATAGAAACTTCTACCAGCTCTAACTCAAAATATTGACAATTCTGTGTTAAGGGGGTGTAAAATTCAGTTTGAAAGCTTCAGACGTGATAAATTTGACCTTTTTCAACTGGACCAAATCACTACTTAACATAAAGATTCAGCACCCTTATTTTTTCAACATGTAAATACATCCCCCTTCTTAATATTCCATGTATTTAATATCAGGAAATTAGGAAAGTGTATCAAATAAAACATGCAAGTTATACAATGTTTACACTAGGGATTAATGACGATAACTACATGTCTTTGGTCCAACTGAAATTAGTTCTCTAATCTAAACCTGGTCAGTAGACTTTCAACATTAACCTAAACCTGGTCCGTAGCCTTTCAACATAACAGTAGGCAATGAAACGCAATAGCTACTTTTAGCTTCAGGAAGTTTTCTATGTTGTTTCGATCCGATAAAAACTCTTATCTATATATATTAACTTGCCTCCTGTACATAACCAATTTTCCATAGATAATGTTTTTCTTCATGTCAATTGTAGGTCAATATAAATATAGGATCAATAAATCATATACATTACACTTGATATAAGTGCAAACGATGTAGTGAATAACTGTTTTTGATTGTCATTTTCATACCATTATCAGAAACCCTCCATCTTTTTCAACGTCTGTAGTTTTTGTCTTATTTTCACAAAGCAAATAAATACTCAGACTTGATGAATCAATCAAGTTGTTGGAACTAAGTATTATTTTCTGCCCAATCATGAAAACAAAATTTTATAATTTACCAAGAAAATCATAACGAACACCTTTTATCAAAAGACGTTAAAATAGTATTTGGGAGAGTAACTTATAAATGTTTATATCTAAAATAAACTAATCTAGAGATTACTTGTATCGAATTTTATGTAAAAGTCCGAATTTATTCTAGGTCAATGTTATTTAACAGCTGATTGAAATATACAGCATTATTCGAACCATGAAATATACAGCATTAGTACATCTCGAACCATGAAATATAC
Source organism: Mytilus edulis (assembly GCF_963676685.1). Taxonomy (NCBI): domain Eukaryota; kingdom Metazoa; phylum Mollusca; class Bivalvia; order Mytilida; family Mytilidae; genus Mytilus; species Mytilus edulis. The sequence goes on along the minus strand of NC_092345.1, from coordinate 87,782,368 downwards.
AGCATTAGTACATCTCGAACCATGAAATATACAGCATTAGTACATCTCGAACCATATTAGACAACAAATAAATCAAATTAGTCCTAAATAAAGACTATAGTTTTAATCCTTTGAATTATTCGAATTTATTTTTGCTATAACGCATAAATGTAAGTGTGGCCAGCTGCCTATATGTTACGCTGCGTTTTCCTTGATTGTATTACATAACTTGTCAATTTTTGTCAATGTATTAACGAATCTAAAAGGGATTATTCTCATTCACGCATTCCCTATTTCCATTCTCAATTTTATTTTATATTTGTCAGAGGAGTGGCTGATACTTTGATCACCTGAGATATCTTACATATTTTACAATGCAAGTTATACTAATAGTCATAATAAAATGGAGAATGGAAATGGGGAATGTGCCAAAGAGACAACAACTCAATTCAATACAATTCAAAGTTTTATTTAGAGTCGATGTTCAATAAACTACATAAACACAAGCTCTAGTGAGCTTTTCAAATCGACTTAATAACAAAATACAATACACACACAATACAATACATACATACAAAAGTCATGAAAACAACACAATTTTAAACATATAGTGCATAGTAATATATCATAAATGACATACATGTATATAAGTTAAAAGCATAGTACACTTAAAACATAGCACTAGTTAATAATAAGATTGCACAAATCAAATAATGACACAAAAAATAAAGAGAAAATTTAACACAGACATGAACCTTATATGCATGCACTGCACTTGCATGAGCTGTTACTTCGATCCCATGTTTTTACCAATGTTTTGAACATGTCAAAAGATATTTCCATTCGACAATGGTTCTGTAGTTCATTCCAGATTTGTGCAGCATTATAGCGAAACGATCTTAAGCCATACTTAGTAGTTCGGACTCTTGGTAGTACTGCTGTTTCCTGTGATCTTAAATCATGATACTTGTTAATTTGTATATCAATCAAATCATAAAGGTAGCTCGGACTTTTTTTGTGAATTATTTTAAATGTTTCTATTGAAATTGTTTTTATTCTTCTTATTTTTAAAGATGGTAATTTAGATTTTTCTAGCAGTTTTTCGCATGGACTATCATAATCTTCAGAAATGAATCTTAGAGCTCTTTCTTGATTTTTTTCCATTTTAAAAGAATTTTTGTTTCTGTACAGTAGTGCCAAATTACTGGACAATAGTTAAAATTCGGAAGAATAAATGAGAGGTGTCATGGCTGTTAACATACCTAGCCTGTTTAAATATTTACCCATACGTTTCAGAATATTTAATTGTCTTGATGTCTATTTAAGATATATGCATGATTGTTAAAGTTTAAGGCCGAATCTATAGTAATTCCAAAAAGAAAATAACTCGACCAAAAAAAGCAGAAAACAGCGAGAATATCCCACACCCAGAGGCGTGCTTCAGCTGGCCCCATAATTAAAAATGTGTACTTGTTCAGTGATAGGACATCATACCAAACTCCGAAATATATAGATGAACTAAATTTATAAATCATACAAGACTAAAAAAGTCCAGAGGCTCCTGACTTGGGACAGTCGCAAAAATGCAGCGTGGATAAAAAAAAAATATATCTCAACCCTTCCCTATATATACCTCTAGCCAATGCAGAAAAAAACACACAGCTATACGTATAATAAAACTCAGATAAAAGAAGTTCGTGTCCGATATCAGAACAGGTGAGAAAAGAAACTAAACAAAATGAAAATGATGCATAAATTAACAAAGGACTACTAGCAGTTATTAAATAAACAGAGAAATAGTTTTATTGGGTCAAATATTAACATTAACAACTCATATACAACAATATAAAGCAATACCAGAGATGTTTAAAACATAATGTAATTATAAAATCTAAAACAAATGTTGAATTAATCTGGATTGCCCATACAAGGGGTCCATTTATGTTACTTTCTTTAATGAGTTTGGCAGATTTTAAACTACTAGTTCTGTTTTTTGATTATTAAGAGCTTCTAGTCATTTTAAAATTGATTGATAATGACATAGTGTAGACATTCTCCGTTTCCATTCTTAATTTGTATTCAAGTATTCAATAAAAAAATATGAAATTCGTTGCTTCCCCTTTCTTACGGGCAATCTTTGCCGATTATACATTTTCACTACAAGTTCATGACAGCATGTATGAATCTAGTGTATAAAAATCCTAGTGAGTGGTATTTAGATATAAAAGAACTTTCTATACAGAGTATCGTCCTGAACATGCATGAAATATTTGCTACTGAACGTTAAGCAACTAACTATCAATCAATCTATGCAGACTTGGTTTATAGTTGACTTCAAAAATGATCTGAAGACAAAAGGTAAAAATAACTACAGTAAAGAAATATAAGCATGTTACGGCTCACATCAACTAAATAATACATTCATTGGAATATAGTTTTGAAAACCCAATCACCAAAACTAGAATGGTCAATTCATAACATACTAGAAAACAACTTCCGCCACTAGTGTTTGGCGATTCCTTATGATCCATTGTTGATATCGGTATTGTAGTAACGTTAGAGCTGCAGTTTGGAATTGATTTGTCTTCCTCTGAAATGCATATTTGTTTTTCAAATCATATAATTTAAAAACAAATATAAAGATCTCACAAAGTTATATTTGCCGAGATAGTAGTCACATTCATGAAAGGGAAGGGGATTGTAGTTACGACGTAAGGAACATATCCGATATCATTTGTGAAACGGTTATTCCGTAACGGTCAACCAACTCGTGAAAACTTGGAAACTGCTTTATTGCAATTATTTAAGAAATAATAAACCAAAAAATTATTTCAAGGTTTAACTTTAAATTTGTTCTTATCCCAGGCATAACTTTTTTGAAATTTTGGGTCCTCAATGCTCCTCAACTTTTTACTGTTTGGGCTCTATAACTTTTTTGATCTGAGCGTCACTGATGAGCATTATGTAGACTAAAAGCGAGTCTGGCGTATTAAATTATAAGCCCGATACATTTGTTAAAGTAAAATGAAACCTCAAATTAAAAATAATAATGCTTATGTTTTTTTATAACAAAATAGATAATTGTCATTATTTAACTCATGTACATATACTTTTTCTCTGAAGAAAATTTTTCAATTTGTCCACATTTAGAAGAAGTTTCCTTTTTTTAAATTGCTTGCTTCCAGAAACATATTTTCCGTATTCAAAGTGACCCTCCTCGTAAAAATCCGGTGATCGCAATACGCATGGATCTGTCAATGAAATAAACTAATATCTGATTGTACATGTTAAACGCGTGCTCAATATCCATGCTTCTTTGTTGATTATTTACTATAAGGTGACAATCGGTAAACTACGGCTTTAAAACACGACAATTAATGAGCTGCCATATTTTTACTTCATAATTAACAGAGAGAAAAAAATGACGATTATACGATATTTTTGCGAAAAAAAGATAAATCATGCACAGAAGACTAAGTTTGTGATATATACATGCATTGGTTGAAGAATTGGATAACCATTATTTTTGACCAGTCACTCGTTTCATATAATTTTAACTATATTTAATAGAATAATATTCATTGTTAAATCAGGTAATTATATTGTGATATTGTGATATTGTGATGGACTAAAACTCTGCATATCTATTGTTCGTTATATATTGTAGACAGACTGAAACTATACATATCTATTGTGTTGAGATATCAATCTTAATAACAATTCTTGTGCAAACGTTCTTTCAAAGTTTGTACGCTGGTCAATTAAACATGTCGTCAACATGAATTTCTATATCAGATCAAAAGCAAAAATCAGCACGGATTCAGGCGAGGGCGTGCAACCAAATATACCCTATTGATTTGAAAAACTTAAAAATATGATTTCATAAAACAACTCAAATGACCATGACAGAAGGATGCAAACAATTGCATATCTATTGTCAATAAATTTAATAATAAAATTAATAGCAATACTTTATCGCGACGTTTGCAATCAGAAAAATCACAGTTTAGTCAGCGTTAATCTTAATATCAGCTCTACGGGAAAAATTAGGATGCAGGCGAGGGTGTGAAATCATCCACCACCTCTGCAAAAGTCTTGAAAATATGACACACCTTTATTGATCGTGACTTAATAAAGAAGGTTGCAAAGTTGTCATTTTAGCTGTGCTATAATTAAAGCGCGAATTTTTGGCTATCCATTAAACCAGGTTTAATTCACCAGTTTTCCTTAAAGTCCCGTACCAAGTCAGGAGTATGGCAGTTGTTATTTAATATATAGATATAGGAAGATGTGGTGTGAGTGCCAATGAGACAACTCTCCATCCAAATAACAATTTAAAAAAAAGTAAACCATTATAGGTCAATGTACGGCCTTCAACACGGAGCCTTGGCTCACACCGAACAACAAGCTATAAAAACTACTAGTGAAAGAGTTCGTTTCTGTGCATGTTGCATTGTCGTTGTTTTTTTTTTTTTTTGGTCTTTTCTTCTTTTTTGTTACACTTCAGTGTTCAGTTGTTTCGTTGTTTTTCTCATATAGTTGATGTGGTCCCCTCGGTTTTAGTTTGTAATCTGGGTTTGTTTTTACTCAATCGGTTTATGACTTTTGAACAGTGGTATACTACTGTTTCCTTTATTTGAATACATATTGAAAGGTCTAATTATAGCATTTCATTTTAGAGCTAACTTTTGTCAATAAATCGAAACGTCTTGACATTATCATATTTCTAACTGTTTGTACAACTTTGAATTTCCTTAACTGATAAAGTACTTTCGTTAATTAAAGTATTTTCACTTATGTATCGCTTTTCTTATGGTTTGAGCGGTTTAATTTGGCTCAATGATAGGTTAGTGTTAATTTTAAACATTCAACATCGACCATAGTATTACACCTCAAGCATATAGATTTTAAATAAAAAAATATATTTATTACAAATAGTTCTATCAGATGCGTAAATACACGGTGATCATTTGGAAAAACATGTATTAAAGGGGCACAATTAAAAATGGAAAATCAGCAGGACCCACATCTCCGTTTTTGTAGTAACATGTCAGATGAGAAAATCAACAAGCCATGATTGCAAACAGCAAAGACAATTGCAAACAGCAAAATACATTTGCGGTACGAACTCACACCACAGTACGTTCTTAAGAAATAATTGTTTATTCGATAGTAAGTACTTTCGTAAGACTTCATTGTCAAGTTTACCTGATTAAAGCTTTTCATGAAACGTTTATTCTTGTAATAGGTATTTATTATATATGTTCTGTAATAATTTAATAAATGGACATTCCAGTAACCTTTATTAAAAGACAGCGTACTGACGTATAATTGTTAGTGTTCCTAAAACAGGCATACTATATCATTAACTCCTTTTTAAATATAACGTGAGGTATAAGGAATATGTCACCAAGATAACAACATAACATCGTAACATCATAACGCACCAAGCACCAAAATCATCTCTAGGTTAACATGCACCAAAATTATATCTATTTTCGTATACAGAATAAACCTGTTTTACTTACTTTTTGATATTGTACACTTTAGTTTTGATCCATCCTGGGAGTAAATAAAACATGTTTCGTTTCTGCTTATTTCACAGTGCTCTGATTCTGTTGTTACAATATCTAATTTGCATGTACGATAAGGTATATTTTCACAATATAAGCCATCATACCCTGAAGTGAAATTATTTATTTTTTTAAACTATTTGCGTTTCTTATATTTAATACAAGTGCCTGTTTTACTCACCTAGCAAAAAATGCCAGTGACATACATAAGTAACTGTTACTGTATGTTGATGATAATTTTGCAATTTACATAATGATATGAACTAGTTTTAATTAACAGTCAATCCTGCAAAAACAACAAAAAGCGAAAGCTCATTGGAAATGACTCTTAAACGCTTCGTCACATTTTCGGAGTAGATAGTTCTTCTAATGCTGGCCATTATTGTCTGTTCACACTATCAACTGATCTGCTATTACATGTACATTTAATACAAAACAGGTTGATAATATGGAACGCCACAGCTGTCTTATGTGCAACTCTGATATTACTTTATGTTGTTTTGTCTTTACTTAAGGTTTTGACATTACGTAATGATGTTTTAATAAAACTCAATGTGGAATAGTCATTACTTAATGATATTACACGATATGGTTTCGTTTTGACTTGATAAAGTCTTGTCATTACTCAATATGGATTTGTCATTACTCGATGTGGTTTCAACATTATTTAATATGGTTGTGTCATTATTCAATGTGGTTTTAACATTACTTGATGTGTATGTGACTTAACGTAATGTAGTTGTTTCATTATATGATGTGGTTTTGTTGTTTCGTAATGATGATTTGTCTATTCTTTATATGGTTTTAACATTACGTAATGATGTTTCAAAATTTGACGATTTTACACTACTTGATGTGTTTGTTTCATTATTTGATGTGGTCTTATCATTCTTTGATGTGGTCCTGTCATTCTTGGAAGTGGTTATCCCATTACTTGATGAGGTAAAACCACGTGACCAATTCGGAAAAACCTGTTCTATTTTTAGATCGATTTCCATGTTAAATGTGCCTTGGAATGCACGTGGCCATCCATCTAATTAGTGTTCAAATTAAAGATCGGGTTACTGTTTGAGTTAAACTTTGAGTTAGTTTTCGAATTCAAGTCATGCTTAGAATTAAAGTTCTAATTAACATTGTGTTTCGAGATGGACTTCGAGTTTGAGTCACATTAAAGGCAGAGTTCTAGTTACAACTTTGAATTTGAGTCACTTCTTGAGGTAGAGTTTGAGTAAGATTCGAATTTGAGTCTCATTTAGATTAATTAAGATTTCGAGATGAAATTCGAGCTATTTTATATGTTTTTTTCAGTTCGTAATTAAATTTTCAATCGCGGAACAAGGGCTTTTGCTCGGGCTTCCGAAAAAAAGGCTCCGGGATATGCGTACTAAATAAACAATGTAGCAGTACACAAAACGCAACATAGGAGTTGAAATAAAGTTAGATGTGTTAGATGTGGTGTGATTGCCAATGAGACAATTATCCACCAGAGTTTAAATGCAGTGGGTGTAAGAAATAGGCAACCGTACAGCCTTCAACACTCCGTATAGTCAGTTACAAAAGGCCACCATGCATTATGTTAAAAAAAAAACTCTATTTTTTTAACAGATTTTAATATGGCGTATGTTTAATGTGCTTTGGATGGTAATAACCAAAGTTAAAGTACTAATTAAAGTTCGAATGGTTGTCAGAGTTATTTGGTATGAAAAAGAGGAACGGCAGACAATAACAAAAAAAAAAAAAATTCTTAACATTTTACAGTAACACAATTGGGAATTTGGGATGTCTGCAAACCACTTGGTCCTGTTATTTGATCTGAAGTTCTCAAATGGAAGCAGTATTATAATTAATTTGTAAAAGATCCATGGAATGCTGTGTCTCGCCTGATATTGCTGCTTTCTGTGTAAAAGCGTAATGTTAATCGGCTGTACATTTATAGGTAAAAAAAAAATCAAAAAAATGTTTTTCTGTAGATGCTTTTTTTTTATATTGATGAAAAACTCCTATGCAAAGTTTATAACATGGATTTGATTGACTGATTGTTGGTTGCTTAACGTCCAGTGGCAAATATTTCATGCATATTCAGGACGAGAACAAGTTAACAATAAACACAATAGATAGTTATAATGGAGGATGATGGTCGGGGAAATTTGGACTGCCAATGGAAAATGAGGGTATATTGGATAGAGGCAGAAATTTTGCCTTGCAACAGGCCACCTACGGACCCCTCACAAAGTTATTGCAAGGGTTCTTAACGTGCAAAGAGCGTGGCACTCTTTTTACACGAGGCATCGGATTTAACGTCCCCCTTCTGGCCGGACGTGATTGCGAACTTGATACATCCCGCACAGCCAAACGGACGCCCCACTTCGGCAAGCGTTTTACTGCCGGTCGGGAGAAGACAAGTGACCATATTTCTATACCCCAGTCAACCCTTGTTAAAACATGGAGGTAATATCATGTCAAAACAGTTTAATTCGGTTTTATTTAACTAAAACAAAACTGTAGGGTTTTCAACAATTAATGAACAAAACCTATACCTCATAGTAGCTTTAAAATGTCCCGAAATAGCATGTGGTTAGGATTTAATTTTTATTAATCTGTGATCTTTTCTGAGAAAGTTAAACTTTGTCATTTTACTTGCATAAGTAGGGCGTTTCCAGATAACTCCTCCTACAGTTTAAATGCTACGAATTTATCACTGCTAGCTGTAGGGTTTTCAACAATTAATGAACAAAACCTATACCTCATAGTAGCTTTAAAATGTCCCGAAATAGCATGTGGTTAGGATTTAATTTTTATTAATCTGTGATCTTTTCTGAGAAAGTTAAACTTTGTCATTTTACTTGCATAAGTAGGGCGTTTCCAGATAACTCCTCCTACAGTTTAAATGCTACGAATTTATCACTGCTAGCTGTTTGTACATGTATTGAAGGTGTCCATGTGGTCAGGGATTTTTCTTTTTATTATTTTTCCTCTTTTGGGAGAAAAAATGAACTTTGTCCTTTTTGGGTATAAGCGGTTTAATGAGTTGAGTGCGGGGGCATCACTTTGTCCAGTTTACATTTTTTTCTCGTGTTGTGCTGTTACACTACTGTTACAGTCCGATGTTCGCTCACATACATGTTAAACTCCGCCACATGCACTTTCTTTAGGTACCTGACCCAAGTCAGGAGCATGAAGTTCAATTGTTGTCGTTGTATACATATGTGTCATATTGGTTTTTTTTGTACAATAGACCGTTGGTTTTTTCGTTTGATTTTTTTTTCACATAGCGCATGGTGACCTTTTGTAACTGACTTTACGGAGTGTTGAAGGCTGTACGGTTGCATATATGATTTCTTACACCCACTGCATTTAAACTCTGGTGGATAGTTGTCTCATTGGCAATCACACCACATCTAACACATCTAACTTTATTTCAACTCCTATGTTGCGTTTTGTATACTGCAACATTGTTTATTTAGTACGGAAATCCCGGAGCCGTCTTTTCGGAAGCCCGAGCAAAAACCCTTGTTCCGATATAGAAAATTTAATTATGAACTCAAAAAGACAGATAAAATAGCTCGAATTTCATCTCGAAATCTTAATTAATCTAAATGAGACTTAAATTCGAATATTACTCAAACTCTACCTCAAGAAGTGATTCAAATTCAAAGTTGTAACTAGAACTCTGCCTTTAAATGTGACTCAAACTCGAAGTCCAACTCGAACGTCAATGTTAACTAGAACTTTAATTCTAAGCATGACTTGAATTCGAAAACTAACTCAGTATAACTCAAACAGTAACCCGATCTTTAATTTGAACACTAATTAGATGGATGGCCACACGCATTCAAGGGCTCGCATTCAAGGCACATTTAACATGGAAATCTATCTAAAAATAGAACAGGTTTTTCCGAATTGGTCACGTGGTTTTACCTCATCAAGTAATGGGATAACCACATCCAAGAATGACAAGACCACATCAAATAATGAAACAAACACATCAAGTAGTTTAAAATCGTCAAATTTTGAAACATCATTACGTAATGTTAAAACCATATAAAGAATAGACAAATCTTCATTACGAAATAACAAAACCACATCATGTAATGAAACAACTACATTACGTTAGGTCACATACACATCAATTAATGTTAAAACCACATTGACAAATGACACAACCATATTAAATAATGTTGAAACCACATCGAGTAATGACAAAACCATATTGAGTAATGACAAACCTATATCAAGTCAATACGAAACCATATCGTGTAATATTGAAATATCATTAAGTAATGACTATTCCATATTGAGTTATATAAAAACATCATTACGTAATGTCATAACCATATTAAGTAAAACAAAACAACATAAAGTAATATCAGAGTTACACATAAGACATCTGTGGCGTTCCATATGATAAGGTTTTTGATATTTTCAGGGTTCATAGATCTTGTCTTGGCAAGATGAACAATGAAAGTATATTTCAAAAAAGAAATAGAATTTATAATCAAATGTTGTTATTCTTCACGTCAGCCTTCAAATTGTAACGTAATTATCATAAATGCATTTCGTTCGGTAGATATCTCCAAATTGAAAGACATTTCACAACATTAAAATTGCCCATTGAGGGGACAGTGCATGGACTGATACTTGCTCGTTGCAAATACATGAGTTTGGAAGTCTTTTCTTTATAAGATTAAGGAGATGTGTTATAATTTGCAATTGGTAATTTGTAAACATCTTAAACAAACAAATATATCATTTCATCGAAAATGAAATTTTGTTTCTCATATATTTCACATTTGAATGCATGAGGCAAACTATTTCTATTGTGCACCCTTTTGAAACAAAATTACAAAATGTAAACACCACATCTTAAAGTTCATGCGTTCGAATCACTTTTCTGGATTAAACTTAATCGGGAACGACCAAAGCCTAATAATTAAAAGCCAAGGATGAACCACCGAAACATTTGAAGAGCTATATGACCATAAACAGAACCTAAAAAATATATCTAAGGTCAATTTTGTGAGTTGATACCTTAGTCTCTTTATGATATCAAAATTTATAAACGGATTGTTATCACTAACGCCGTAAATTGTTTTACTTTATGTAACAATAAGACGTCTACGAAATCATTTATATATAAATTAAATAAGTCGCCTGACTTAAGATATAGTAACGAAAGAACATATTAAAGAAGTGTAATAAACTGTCCTACACTTACAAAGAAGGAGAACAGACATTGGTTCATATAGGCTATATGTATATTTTGCCGTGCTGGTTGCTATAATAATTTTTATTATAATACCTTCTGGACATTTGCATCGAAGGTCTGCAGCTGTTTTGTCACATATACACTTTCCATTATGCAAACATGGACAATGCTGTTTGCACCATGAACCTGGAAAATATGAAAGACTTCTTATATACTGGTGTCAAATGTCAGATAATTTCCCTTTGTTCATAGACCTTTTGACCGGAGAATTTACTATATGCATTAAATAAACTCATCAGAGATACCAGGATTGAATTTTGTATTTATGCCTGACGCGCGTGTCGTCTACAAAAGTCCCATCAGTGACGCTCGAATCCAAAAAAGTTAAAAAGGCCAAATAAAGTACGAAGTTGAAGAGCATTGAGGACTAAAATTCCCAAAAGTTTTGCCAAATACAGCTGAGGTACAGTCATCTATTCCTAAGGTAGAGAAGCATTAGTATTTCAAAAATTCAAAAGTTTTGTAAACAGTTGATTTATAAATATGACCATATCAATGATAAATCATGTCAGCACAAAAGTGCTGACTACTGGGCTGGTGATACCCTCGGGGAATCAAAACTCTACCAGTAGTGGCATCGACCCAGTGGTTGCAAATAAACTCATCATAGATACCAGAATTGAATTTTGTATTTATGCCAGACGTGCGTTTCGTCTACAAAAGACACATCAGTTACGCTCCAGTCCAAAACATTTAAAAAGGAAAAAAAAAGTACAATGTTGAAGAGCATTGTTGACCAAAATTCCCAAAGGTTTTGCCAAATACAGCTGAAGTAATCTATTCCTGAGGTAAAAAAAAAAGCCTTAGTATTTCGAAAGTTCAAAAGTTGAATTTATTTCACCTGCAGTCTTTAAAATCTGAAAGTTGTCAAAACATAAATATATAACAACTTTATAGGGATAAGGAGATGTGGTTTGATTAAAAATAAAGCACCTATACATCAATAAAGTTAAAAGAATCAGATGTAACCATTTCTGGCAAAAGGCCTTCAACAATTAGAAAAATACTCATACAAATGAAATTAACGTTGTTTAGTGCCAAACATCGCTAACAAAAATATCAAATTTCAAAATTGAATATTTTTTACACAAATTAAAAAAAAATATACATATAGGGATATCCTTTTCCAAAGGCAAGAGTAGTGTACCGCTGTTTAAAAGTCATAAATCGATTGAGAGAAAACAAATCCATGCTACAAACTAAAATCGACGGACACATCATATAAAAGAGGAAAACAACGAAACAACAGAACACTGATGTGCAACAACAAACAATAAAAAATGCAGCAGGACAGAAACAAACTATTAGATAACAACTGCCATATTCCTGAATTGGTACATGATATTTTTAAGAAAAAATGGTGGGTTCAAAATGGTATTTTGGTGGGCCAAACCTCTGCGCTTTATGGCAATGTTCAATATACCGCTAAAATAACAACATTATATGACGGGAATACAGTACAAAATAAATACAAGAACACCAGAGACAGAAAAATACATAAATAAATAATATAATAGTACATTTCGACATGTCAACAACAGAATTACAACGAATAACTAAAATTAAGGTACATTGAAGATTGGGGGAAAGGGGGGGGGGGGGGGTCTGAGTGTCTTAATTAAAATCCATAGAATTTCTTAATTATTTATCAGGATGTAGTTTATATTATGCTGTTTTCACAAATATAAGGAAAAGTATGGTTCACCGAGCTTATATTCATGCTGCAGATTGTGCAAAATTGTCAGATTTTGTATTAATTATGCATAGTAAACCCAAACTTGTGACATAAAACGAAAACTACACCACAGAAATTTGAGATAGAATATGAAAAGTTAGTTCTAATAATATGCTCTCAGACAAGAAAAAGAAAAATGGGGTCACGGGACTCGTTTCTTACTTCATGTTAAAATAGGTACACATTCTTTTGTAAAAGTAACTTTATATGAATTATCTCCCCTTGCATTCGAGTTCTCTCCTCTTATGTGGTAAAGTTGTAAAAACATCGAACAAAAGTATTTCTGGTTTTTTTTTTTTTTTTTTGGAAAATACAGCAATAAATTATGATAAAACATATCATATTCTACATTGTTATGAAAATCCTTACACATGAACTACCTACTACTCTCGAAATTTGCACATTTCATTATAGATCTAGTCTAATTGTTTTCTGGTACTAGTATTTTCTAATTCCAAGATGGTCGAAGAAATCCTGTCTACCTTAGTTTTAGGACAGTACGTAAACAAATCCAGCTTAATAGAATTACGAGCTGTGTGTCTGTAACACGAAGAATCAAAAAGATAATTTCTAAAATTTGGACATAAATCAAGATAAAGTTTCTAATTATGTTATTTGATTATTTTTATAACAATGACAAGTATGTTAATATATAATTGTGTTAGTTATAGTGCAACTAAATATATTTTTCCAAATCAAACTTGTGTAAAACAAATAAATCCTATGCACATAGTTGCTTTAAACCAATATCATTAAAATGCACTAGGTGATCAATAATCTTTACTTTTACAAACGAATAGAAAATAATTGATTTGCATTATTACTAAATTTCAAGTTGTATGTTTGGTTATGGTTATAATCTCCTTCTTATACATTTTTACGATTACTCTAAAGACAATAGCATTCAAAACCAAGGAGTAAACAAAGACTCATAAAACCATAAGACATTTACATCAACAGTTATAAATAATAAATAAAAAACAACACGAACTCCACTAAAAACCGGGAGTGAAATCAGGTGCTCCGGAAGGGTAAGCATTTCCTGCACCATATACGGCACCCTTCGTGTTATTTCTTTGTTCAGTTCGGTAATGATGGAAGGTTATTATGACTGAGGAAGAATATCAGATATGATTTCTTACATACTTTTGTCATAATGGCCAATCAGCTCATGATGGCGACCGTAAAATTTCTTGAGTGATGACCTTAATTTCTTTGATTCATAGCCCTGTCTTAGCAACTTTTGAGAAAGCAGTATTCCTCGTTCAATAAAATCAACGTTCTTTGAGCTAGCTCTAGAGTAACGTATAAATTGAGACACATATACTCCATATGCTGGTGCCTCTGGGATATTGCTACACAGAAATGGAAAGTTGAATATAGGACAATTAAAATCATCGCGTTTGTCATAAATTTTGGTATTAAACCTACAATCAGTAGTCATTTCGAGAAAAAAGGTCTAAATATGAAGCAGATCTATCTGTGTCGGTAGTATCTTTAATTTCAAGTTCACTTGGATATATTAAATGAAAGGGATCACAGAATCTATCATTATTAAAATGAACAAAATCAAAAAAATATTCATTACTGTTTTAAATCAAGATTTGTTTGGTTCAATTAAACCGATAGTTCCAAAAGCTTTACTGACATGCTCTTCGTAACATTTCAAAGTCTAATTTGGGTTCCCTCTTTACCAACAAAAAAATTAATTTGTCTTTTTTACATATATCTACATCTGTTTTTACGTACAGAAAGTAAACATTTGTAGTTTTAAAGTTTGTATATCAAGAATTGTTTAGTACAGTGATTTTGTACTTATTTGGTCAGTTTGTCTTCATCAAGTTAGGTCGTTTGCCTCAATGATTGCACAGTTCTTATAGAATAAGCAAATAAAAAGTTAAATACGATGTTTATAACAATACCCACGTCTAAAGGTTTTACAATGCAAGTTTCATTGCTAACGGATTTGTAGGATGATACTAAACATGGACATCCTTTCCGGACGGACGAAGGATAACAGACGACGGACGCCAATTGATCGAAAAAGCTCACATGTTGTCTATAAGCTAAAAGTAAAACAAAAACTTGTATAATTATTTCTGATATCTCACATTTCTCTTTCCTTGGTGCATCGTTGTTGCACTGTTGGCCAATGTCACAAAAACAAATATTTGGCAAAATCTGTCCATTGCACTTACGACAGTCATGGTGTGCTAAAATATGAATATGTACAATGTAGTTTAATAAAAAAAAAAAAAAGATATTTATTTCAATAACATATATCTGTATTTTCATATGATACCTATCGTTTATCATAAAATGTGTTTATATTAACTATTTCAACAAGTAGGAATATTCGCATTTTTTTGTAACTTCAATGAATACCGGTTTTTCGTTTAAAAAAAAGTGTCTGAATATGGTTGTGTATTTAAACAGAATATTAAGTTTCAACAAATTTGATGTTACAGTTATTTTTATTGTTTTTATATGCTATAATCATTAATACTTAAATTTACTCTTTTTTTCTTTGAGTATGTAAATGCATGAAGTAAAAGTGCATAAAGTAAAAGTGGTGAATATCCAGAATTGTTAATCGTAAAAGATTTTTCTCTGTTGACGCAATCCGTATTGAGAGACATTTGTAGTGTAGGTTATCTTGGATATGCAACATTTCAAATTTGGTAACATTTTTGCAGCTATAACCAAGGATTATTCAAACCATTGAACGCAGATATCACAAAGGTTATTACTTTAAAGTCTTACTGAATTAAAATAAAAAAGTCAAAACAGTTACGTCAGAAATTATTTTTGTGACTTAAAATGCCTCATATTACAACTAATCCAGACTCTTTCTAAATATTGGTGACCTTGAAATGTCTTGTTCGTGAAAACAACCCTTGGTACAAGATGGATAACAAATACTGTGTCACTGATGAGTCTTTTGTAGACGAAACGCGCGTCTGGCGTATATACAAAATTTAGTCCTGTTATCTATGATGAGTTTATTTGTACCTTCGAGACTCTATGGCCAGTCTAAATACTTCTAACCTTATTTTGACAATTTTACCCATTATGTCTGGGGTTTTTTTCACGCATCATTGTAAGAGAGGCTCAAACAATTATTTATTGGTGAATAAATCAGTATGAGTCTTCCTACAGTCAGATTGGGGCTATTTTAAGCCATTGCTATATAAAGGTGTCATAAAATCGGTGTTTTCATATCAATCCTGTAGGCTGTTCTCGATCAGTCGTATTGCCCACAGCTACATCAAAAAAGCTAACCTCAACCAAGTAATACTATATTATTATTAATTTCAGTTTAAGCAAAAGTCATTGATAAAGTCATACTTGCATTCAAACTAGCTGTTACTCGTAGTGTAGGGGGGTAGCCAACACTATACCCCAAAAGAAAAGCCTGTCGTTTAATTGTTCTTGTTTTTCTCTCATTGATAAACTAGGCCAGGCTAAACATTTTATAAAATTTTATTAAATTTAAATTTTAAAAGATTTGAACTCAAATATGGCATCTTTTACATGCTTGTATTGACCAAATTTGGAAGTTTTATAACCATGCGTATAGGCGTATATATGTTGATAATTTAAAAAAAAATAATCCTTAATTGACAATTTCATAGTTAATAATGATAACTGATGTGTGCTGGTGGTTGTTCCACAGGGCAGTAGTATGCGTCTAGTGTGTTTTTTATTTTATGAAAAGCAGCTGCCGCTGGCTAGCTTACATATGTGAGCGAAGAGAGAGCCGAGTGAGTAAGCCTCTCCTGCCAGTACATAGCATCTACACTGTCAAGACTACTACAGTGCCTCCCCGCGACAGCACATGGTAGCTGGGATCTCGTATCTCAGGCTTTACTGTAGAGGATCTTGGAGCAGCAAGGGCCCTAAAGATGCAGAGTGTAGGCCCACCGGCGTGTGGACACGCCCTTACTCTCATTAACCTTGCCCCAACTATGGGTAAATAGCCGGTTAGATGAAGATCGTTAACCCAGGAAGGTAATTTATCTAGGAGAAAGAAAACTCTGATATAAAAACAAGCAGATAATGGTTCGTCAGCCTTGGTCGACAACTTATCTAAAGGAAGGAAACCTCGACAAAAAATCCCTGGCCCTCCAAGTAGGGGGTTCGGCATAGGGCCAACAACTCTATCCTGTAAAAAGAATTAAGTTACGGAAACAGCAACAAAGGAATCAAACACAACCGCTGTGAGATTAGGCCTTCAAGAAAATAGTATGATTGCCAGTGGTGAAAGCCGCAAGGAAGCTGCTGGCAGGAATGAAGTGCTGAGCGCTAAAGCAAAAACCAGAATAGGATTCTGGAACGTACGTACTATGTATGAAACTGGGAAACTTTCACAGGTCACATCATAAATGAGGCGATATAATTTGCACATTTTGGGAGTTAGCGAGAGTAGATGGACAGGTTCTGGTAAGATAAAGACAGATTCAGGAGAAACAGTTCTGTACTCAGGGAGAGATGACAACTATCATTTTGAAGGAGTAGCCATCATCCTCAAGAAAGGCACTGAGAAGAGACTTATGGAATGGAAACCTGTCAATAGTAGATTGATAACAGCAAAATTTAAAGGAGTGCACACCAACATGACCCTTATACAATGCTATGCACCAACAAATGACAGTGATGAAGCTATGAAAGACACCTTTTACGAACAACTACAAGCTGAAGTGAGATTGGTACCACGTCATGATCTATTGGTGGTGATGGGTGATTTGAATGCCAAAGTGGGAAACAACAACACTGATATGGACAGAATAATAGGTAAACATGGATGTGGTACTATAAATGATAATGGAGAAAGACTAGTAGAATTATGTGCAGCTTACAACTTGGTAGTAGGAGGAACACTATTTTCACATCAAGATATACATAAATTAACATGGTGTTCTCCAAATGGAAGGGATAAGAACCAGATAGACCACCTTATGATAAATGGTACTTGGAGGCGTTCATTACTCGATGTTAAAGTCAAGAGGGGAGCAGATGTTGGTATGATCATCACCTTGTTACTGCAAATATTAATATGAAATTGAGAAGTACAGGACGTAAAACACTTGTCCCCACAAGATATGATATTAAAAAATTACAAGATCACAAAGTAAAAACTGCTTCCATCCTCCGATTGAAAAATAAGTTTCTAGCTCTTACAGATAATCCTGACATGATCCCGACAGAAACAACAGAAGTCAACTCAAAATGGGATCAAATAAGAAAAATTTACGAAAAAACTAGCAAAGAATGTTCGGGTTTTAAACAGGGTAAAAAGATGAAGAAATGGATAACACCAGGTACATGGAAGGTTATAGAAGAAAGACGTCACATGAATAAGAAGATTCTAGACACAAAATCTGAACGGTTACAAGAAAGACACAAAGCAAGCTACAGAGTACTAGACAAAAATGTTAAGCGAATGGCTAGATCAGACAAAAGAGCTTACATGGAAGACCTTGCTAAACAAGCAGAAGAAGCAGCAGAAAAGGGCGAACAAGGAAAAATCTACAAGATCACAAGAGAAATCTGTGGTTAATTTCGTAACACTAATGATGTCCATATAAAAGACAAAAATGGAAGGCTATTGACAACAAAAGACGAGCAAAAAGCCAGATGGGCAGAACACTTTAAGGAAGGACTTAACAGGCCACCGCCAGATGACGAAGCGATAGTAATTGAGGCAGTTCAAGACGTGGAAATTAATATCAACCTTCCAGACAAACAAGAAATAATAAAAGTAATAAAATCTTTAAAAAATGGAAAATCACCAGGTCATGACAACCTGAATGCAGAACAGAAAGTCGACCCAGAACTCGCAGTTGAAATTCTTCAAGCATTATTTACATCAATATGGGAAGGAAAAATAATACCAGACGATTGGACCAAAGGCATAATAATAAAGCTAGCCAAGAAAGGAGCTCTAAGCGATTGCAACAATTGGCGAGGTATTACCCTCCTGTCAATTCCAAGTAAAATCATGGCCAAAATTATTATCCAAAAAATAATAGATGCAATTGATAAACAACTAAGAGAATAGCAAGCAGGATTCCGTAAAGGTAGAGGGTGCATCGATCAAATTTTTGCTTTACGCAACATCATCGAACACTGTAAAGAATGGCAAAGGCAGCTTTACATCAACTTTGTGGATTTCCAGAAGGCCTTTGACAGTATCAACAGAAAGACCTTGTGGCGAATACTAAGAGCATATGGAATTCCAAAAGATATAATTGAACTTATCAAAAGTTTTTACAACAATTTCACTTGCAGTGTAGGGCATAGCAACATCTGGTTTGAGGTAAAAACAGGAGTTAGGCAAGGATGTGTGATGTCTTCTCTTTTTTTCAATGTTGTCATTGACTGGGTAATGAGAAAAACAACAGAAGATGCTTCAAGAGGAATAAGATGGAACCTTTCAGCAACACTAGAAGATCTTGATTTTGCTGATGATCTTGCTCTTTTATCTCATACCCACCACCATTTACAAGAGAAGACAAACCGCCTTAATACATTTGCCAGTCAAGTTGGACTTAAAATCAGCCAAACCGAAAAAGTCATGACCCTAAACATCAATAACCCAGCTCCTATCCTAGTAGATGGAAAAGATCTTCCCATCCCAGAAACATTTACATACCTAGGAAGTACAATAAGAAACGATGGAGGTGCAGGAAATGACATTATGAACAGATTAAACAAAGCCAGAAATATTTTCAGATCATTAAACAATGTATGGAAATCAGCACAGTACAGTAAGAAGACCAAACTTAAACTGTACAGGAGTTGTGTTTTATCTACTCTGCTATACGGATCTGAATGCTGGAGGATGACAGAATTAGATCTAAACAAACTGTCAATTTTCCATACCAAAAGCTTAAGAAGAATCCTACGTATTTTCTGGCCAAATAAAATATCTAATGAAGACCTTTTAAGACAGTGTCATCAAGATAGCATGGGTACAATATTAATGAGAAGGCGTTGGTAATGGATTGGGCATGTCATCAGAAGAGATAGAAATTCCATCACTAGAACAGCTCTACATTGGACTCCAGACAGTCAGGATTCTACTTCGTCAAAATTATCTCCCCATTACACCAGTTCATTTTCACAATCGTAAAAATGGAAGCCATTGTAGCGATGACGCGCTACCAATTTTGCTCTTGGAAACCGATAAATTTATCCACATTGCACCAATACGATCCTTATATGTCAGTTATATTTTAAAAGACAAATGTATCAACTAGCTAATGAGCATCAGTTAATGATATTGTCTGCATTGATTCAACTTAAAACTATTGTCTGATCGGTTGTTAGGTGGAATTTTCGAAAAATCATAAACATTTAAAAAAAATCTAATTAAATATTTCGTGGAAGGGCAGACTAGATTTTTTTAGTGGTTGAAGACTATAAACCCTAGTTATCACACACAAAAAATTCGAATTTTTCGAAGATATGCATTTTCATCATCCAACTTGTAAGACTGCCGTCAAGTACTTTCAGTTAAAAAATAGCTATTCGAACACACCTTCCCTGTTTTTGTGACTCATTAGATAGGTATTTCACTTGACCCATATATTTCATCTTTTAGTACTGTTATTTTTTTGTGTTATAAAGTCAACCTGTAGCTTTAATATAAAAAATGATAGAATCTGAAGCGAGACGATGTATGACAAAATACTCAACTCAAACACGCCCTAACATAAAAAGGTGCACTCGATTTTCTCTTTTCGATACAATTGTTACCTATTTTTTGGAATTTTTTCTTCAGTCACATAATGGAAGGGCAGACACGAAAATTACTGAACTAATAGATTGATATCTTTTCCGTCCCTGGTAATTTTTTCAAAAAAATCGGAGGTTATGCATTTTTGTCATCCAACTTGAAAGATACCCATGTCGTCGACTTGATATCTAATTGTTCTGCTTAACTATGTACTAGATAAATTGAAAACTTATGCAAATGGTGTTTTTAAAAAAAAACACCTCGTAATTGAGAAGAAAATTGCAGTTTTGTTTGTTTCTATTAACTTTTTAAAAATTTGTCACTATAGTAAACAATACAGTAAACAATACAGTAAACAATACAGTAAACATTTATCGCCTTCTCTAATAGAGAGCTTCGATTCTTTTGTTCTATTTCAACCTGGTTTCCGACTGCAGAAGGAAGGCGTAAGCGAGGAAGACCAAAGAACGCATGGAGACGTACTGTAGAAGGAGAACTGAAGACCATGAATAATACATGGGGAACAGTAGAAAAGATGGCCAAAGACAGACAGAAATGGAGAACCTTTGTTGCTGCCCTACATGCCGATGGCATACCGGGCAGTAAGTAAGTAAGTAATGATAACTGATAAAAAACATTGTCCGAACTAAACAAGGGGTATCAGAGTCAGCCTAAAATGCGATGGTTCTATTATTTGAAGAAGATTTTTTTTTTTTAAACGTGTCTTTTAATTTTGTTTTAAAACTAACCATTTGGAGTGCTATACCAGTCGCTTGTTCTTGCAAACATTTATAAAAATTTAACAGCTAGCTTTTTTCGTATTACAATTTAAAATACGCCCCAACCCTAAAATTGGCTTAATAAATGAGAGCAAAATTCATTCTGATAGTACATAATGGCCATAACTTTTTTGTCAATGGTCTAGACATTAGGTATTTGGCATGTGGATGTATCATCATGGTATTAAGGGTCTTGCATCATGATGACCTTCAAATCACCTTCAAATTTGACCTCAAGTTCAACTAAATGTCGGATTTTCTCCCGTAAGAAACACAACCAAGCCATAACTTCAAAAGTTTGACCTTCATGTGACCTTATACTTTGATCTCGATGACGATAAACGTATTTTAGTGAGAAACACTTTTGCAGGCCATGTAGTTATGAATTAATATTTCGTTAACAATGCATACTACTCACGCTTTAATCGACCATACAACAGTATAGACACACATCATGACATATCAACACATGCCTCTCACATGCCTTGCACACGGAATACATAATGAACATGTAGTTACATAAAATTGTTTTTAAAAGGTATAGTTTCTATTGAAGCGCAGTGTACGTAAATAACTACTCAACACAATGTTGTTGTTTTTTTTAATTGCATACATGGATTCTGCTTGTAAAAGTACACGAGGTGTTAAGATAAAACAAGAGGCTGTCACAACGACAGCAAACCGGATTTATTAACATTAATTTGTGTCCCGGCAATATCACAATAACCATAAGTGATGAACAGTGAAAGTGAAACACATCAATATCAAATTTGACCTCCATTTTGTCATAAATATCAACATATTAAAATTTGAAAAGCTTAGGTTAAATAGTTCATGAGTAAATGCAACAGCATGAATGGAAACGCCATTTTTCGATCTTTCAAGGACCATAACTCCTGAACGGTAAAAGTCATAATCGACATTATTGAACTTGACCTCCATTTTGTCATCAGTAACAACATATTAAAATTTGAAAAGCTTTGGGTGAACAGTTCATGAGTAAATGCATGGACACGACTGGAAACGCCATTTTTCAATCTCTCAAGAACCATAACTCCTGAACGGTAAAAGTGAAAATCGTCATTATTGAACTTGACCTCCATTTTGTCATCAGTATCAACATATTAAAATTTGAAAAGCTTTGCTTGAACAGTTCATGAGTAAATGCATGGACACGACTGGAAACGCCATTTTTCAATCTCTCAAGAACCATAACTCCTGAACGGTAAAAGTGAAAATCGTCATTATTGAACTTGACCTCCATTTTGTCATCAGTAACAACATATTTAAATTTGGGAAGCTTTGGTTTAACAGTTCATGTGTAAATGCACGGACATCACTGGAAACACCATTTTTCAATCTCTCAAGAACCATAACTCCTGAACGGTATAAGTTAAAATCGTCATTATTGAACTTGACCTTCATTTTGTTGTCAGTAACAACATCTTAAAATTTTGAAAGCTTTGGTTGAACGGTTCATGAGTAAATGCACGGACAACATTTGATTGCCGCCCGCCCGACCGACCGACCGCCGTACATCCCCAAATCAATAACCGACATTTTTGTCACAAAAATTCGGTCAAAAAGGGTGTAACCGACTTTTGTGTTTTAGATACCAGCTGAAACCTCACTTTAAGCATTAGACGTCAAAAATATCTAGGATACATAGGGAAAAGCTTAAAAATCGGCAGATATTTTATGTGTTTATTGGTTAACATATTCAAAAATATACAATTCAGAACTGAGCGACTAAACCATTAGTGCAAAGAACCACGACTCCAGCGTGATGAAATAAAGCTGAATGTGCAAGATCTTTATGTATAATCAAGTTCGTTAAACGTAGAATTTGTTAGTATTTCTGCAGAGGTTATAAAAATTAGATACAACACTTTAGTGTTAATCGTGCTACAGTATCAAAATAGAGTCCTTAGTCTTTGATGAATGATTTTTTTATTAGTTGTAAGTGGCTTTGAACTAGCTGTCATTAATTGCTAGTACTCTCAGATCAATACTTAGTGTCTTTTTGTTGTTTGGATAAACAAGTACTCGGCCTCGTTCACTCTGTAATTTTGTTAGATGTATTTCTATTTGTATTCATCTGATAAGTTAAACCTTTCTCAACTCATTTTTATAGTTCACTTTTATGTTGTATTGTTACACAACTGTCCCAGGTTAGGGGAGAGTTGCGACACCGCTTACATGTTTAACTCCACCACATTCTGTATGTATGTGTCTGTCCCAAGTCTGGAGCCTGTAATTTAGTGATTGTCGTTTGTTGATGTGTTAAATTTTTTTTTCGTTCATATTTTGTACATAAATAAGGCAGTTAATAGTTTTCTAGTGTGTTGCATTTGTTATTTTGGGGTCTTTTATAGCTGACTATGCGGTATGGGCTTTGTTAATTGTTGAAGGCCATACGGTGACCTATAGTTGTTAATTTTTGTGTCATTTTGGTCTCTTGTTGAGACTTGTCTCATAGGCAATCACACAACATTGTTTTGTTTCTACCCCTACTCATTTCACCTCCCATTCCACCAAACATTAAGCTGCAGTAGCAAGTGTCACATTTTTTTTATTATTATTATACGTTAACTCTATTCAGTCATAATCTTAAATTGAGACTTGCGAAGAAATATTTTCACTTGGTTTATCGGCAATCACACCAGATTTTATTTTAAATATTTACCTCAAAATTGCATTCACAATTTCGGAAAGATACACAAACATGACAACAGCACAACAAAAGAAAAAAACAAATTTCGCTATCCCTTCGCAACAAATAACATGTTCTATTAATATCATTCATGTTTCAACCCTGATTCTAAATTTAGGCTTTACTTTCCCCAAAAATTTGCGGACGGAATAGAAGACACCCGTTTATTGTCTACACCTGTCAGGATAACGGTTTAAACGGGGACTAGAAAGATATTTTTTTTTCTTATTCAGATAAGAGTGCTAAATAATGTGTAGTGTTTTCTGGACTGAATCTGATATATATTTTTTCTTCTTCTTGTGGTCTTTGTTCCTCGACATGTAAATGATGCACTTCCACTTGTGGTCGATTATTCCCTCGGTATCGTCTAAAGTTTTACATAAATATAAATCATATAATAAATTTTTTAATGCAATTAAAAATACTATATGCCAGCGTTTTTCATCACACAAATACACATGTCATTTATAAATAATTCGTAACTTACAATTTTACATTAGTATTGCTAAGCCCACGGTGTATTTCATTCAAAACTACGTTTTTTTTAAATTTATCATGGAGCAAATTCAGTTCTGATTTAATCGATTTGGTATGAAGATCTACCAACAGAAGCATTTTATAATTGTCCATGGTTTATTTATTTATTTGGTTAAAATTTTATTGTAAAGAAGAAATCATTTGAGGATGGGGGATGGGGATGGGATGAAATTTGAAAAAAGGCAGGACAGGAGTTTTGTTTAAAAAAAAGAAAGGCAGGATGAACAACTTAGCAAAATAAAAGCAGAATGACAATTCATATAAAAAATGTCAGGATAAACTAATAAAAATGGCAGGTCCGAAAAGAGTGTAGAATAAAAATGCAGGAAAATGATTACACCTAAAAAAAAATCAGGACAAAATTAGTAATCCCCCTTTCTTAAAATTAAATAGTAGCTCCCTTAGACCTTTGCTTTTATATACTTTGATTTATTATATGTATAGCCTTGGTAAAAAAAAAACGAAAATAGTTTGGTCCTTTCTGTTTCGTTTCTTTTCTAACCTCCTGATTTTCTTTTGTAAATCTATTTCACTTTGAAATTTTCCTACTATGCCTCTTCGAGGATTAATTTATGGAAAATGTTATATTACAAATGGATAAGAACAATCGGTGGTACAGCTGTTCTAAGCAACAATGTGAACATTGGGATCATAATCATTTAAAAGCTTGCATATTGACTTTAAAACGCAGCAATGAATCATACTATGAGGAGGAGTTATCTTTTCTTAGGTGTTATATTACTCCCTTAATATCAATTTTTCAAAAAAAAACATGATATTGTTGGGCGTCACTATGACGTCAAATAGTTGAAAAAAATATCGAAACGCAGATAAAATATATTATCTATTTTTATCTTAATGATATAAATAGATTTAAGTGATATACACATTGGGATCATGATCTTTTAAAAGCTTGCATATTTGCTTTAAAACGCAGCAATGAATCAGACTGAGGAGGAGTTATCTTTTCTTGGGTGTTATGTTACTCCCTTAATATCAATTTTACACAAAAAAACATGATATTGTTGGGCGTCACTATGACGTCAAACAGTTGAAATAAATATCGAAACGCAGAGAAGTACCGATTATCAGGTTATCTGCATGTTGATATCGTAAAATATCAGCTGCGAGACGTAATATGAAGCTTTTTGTCGAGTGAGCGTAGCCTTCATATAATGTCAAGCAGCTGATATTTTACAATATCAATATGCAGATAATCTGATAATCGATTTATCGGGCTATATTTGCGTGTTTAAGAAGTGTTTTCTTTGTTTCACCAGCACACAAAAGATGACTTGATAAGTTCGGGTCAAAGTTATTAACGTCGGTTCAAACATTATGACGTCGCTGATATGTCCGGGTCAAAGTTATTAAGGCCGGGTCAACGTATTTGACGTCACAAAGACATGATACGGAATAATATTAAGAGCTGAACAGAGTGATATAGACAGTGGGACGACCGATAAAAATATATTGTCTATTTTTTTCTTAATGATATCAATAGATTTAAGTGATATACACATGATATTGTTGGGCGTCACTATGACGTCAAATAGTTGAAAAAAATATCGAAACGCAGATAGAATATATTATCTATTTTTTTCTTAATGATATCAATATATTTAAGTGATATTACTGATTTTGTTAACAAAAACAATTTAATCCTGCTACTCTTGTTTACTGGTTTTCATTACTATTTCCACGCGTCAGCTATTAAAATATGAATGCAGGTGAATACGCAAACCAAATATTTTTTTGTTTCTTGTTTCGGTTAAATTTTAAACGTTAAAATTCAACCAACAGCAATGGTTTCCTTAGCTGCGTAGTATACTATAAAATTTTGTTGTTTAATTGATATTAAAGATGATAACACAATGTTGTCTGCTGTACCCCTATTTTTGACATTTTTACCTATTATGCCTGGTTTTTTTTGTTCACGCATCGTTGTCATTATAATGGAATTTGGTGCGACTGTCATACAAGTGAGGGTTTAGTTAGATATAACACCAGGTTCAATCCACCATTTTCTACATAAGAAAATGCCTGTACAAAGCCAGTAAAATTGCAGTTGTTATCCAATCATTTGATGTGTTTGAGCTTTGATTAGGAAGTTTAGTATGTTTATGATTTTCCTTTTTGTTACCCTCTTTTCAAAATTATATGCCACCTTTAAATTCTTTTTTGGTTAGTATTTATTCTGTGGGTGTATAGTTTTCCGTTGTGTGTATACTTCTGACGACAGATGGTCTAAACAGGTATTCTTGTAATGGTAAGCAAATAAGTAGAAAACCATCATTACAAACTTCATCCAAATATAATATTCTATTTTAAGAAATGTATCCATGAATTCTCCTTTTCTGGCGTTCATACATTCGTGTAACGCATAGTTCATAATTTACTGTTGGGGTGTACACGTGCACTGTCGTAAATTAAGGGGAAATGTCCGTTGCTATTCTGTTGTGTACATGTTGCAATGCACTAATATATCATATTATACTTATGTATTCTAGGTATCGAGTGTTCTTGCGTTTATGTGTAATATATTCCTGTAAATTAGTGTTGTCATAATAGATGTATTTTTAACATTGTCATTAAAGCGGGATGGTTGGCTAACAATAGACCAGGTTCAACCCTCCATCAGTTGGAAACCCGGTTGAAATAGAACAAAAGAATCGAAGCTCTTTGTTAGAGAAGGCGATAAATGCTTACTGTAATGTTTACTATAGTAACAAAAAAAATAAAAGTTAATAGAAACAAATAAAATGACAATTTTCGTCTCAATTACGAAGTGTTCTATTTTAAAAACGTCATTTGCATAAGGTTTCAATTTATCTATTACATAGTTAAGCAGGACAATTTCATATCAAGTCGACGACATGGGTATTTATCAAGTTGGATGTTGAAAATGCATAACCTCCGATTTTTTTTAAAAAGATACCACGGACGAAGAACATATTAATCAATCTATGTGTTTGCCCTTCCATTATGTGACTCAAGAAAAAATTCTTAAAAATGAGTAACAATTGTATCGAAAAGAGAAAATCGAGTACACCTTTTTATGTTAGGGCGTGTTTGAGTTGAATATTTTGTCTTGAAAACGTACAAAGCAAGAATATTTGATACATCATCTCGCTTCAGATTCTATCATTTTTATATATCAAAGCTACAGGTTGCCTTTATAACCTAAAAAAATCACGGTACTATAAGATGAAATATATGGGTCAAGTGGAATATCTATCTAATGAATCATAAAAACAGAGTTCGAATAGCTATTTTTGTTTACTAAAAGTACTTGACCGCAGTCTTTCAAGTTGAATGATGAAAATGCATATCTTCGAAAATTAATAATTTTTTGTGTGTAATAACTAAGGTTTATAGTCTTCAACCACTAAAAAAATCTAGTCTGCCCTTCCATAAAATATTTAATTAGATTTTTTTTTAAATATTTATGAATTTTCAAAAATTCCACCTGACAACCGATTAGACAATAATTTTAAGTTGAATCAATGCAGATAAGATCATTAACTGATGCTCATTAGCTAGTAGATACAGTTGTTTTTTAAAATACAACTGACATATAAGGATCGTAATGGTGCTATTTAAATTTATCGGTTTTCAAGAGAAAAATTTGCAGCGCGTCATCCCTACAAATTAACTGGCGTAATGGGGAGATAATTTTGACGAAGTAGAATCCTGACTGCCATGTTTTCTTAAAATATCCCGAACCTAGTCAAAAATATGGCAGTTCTTATTAAATAGGATGTATGTATGTTTGCGTTTATTTTTGTATCAGTTGTCTTGTTCCGCTGTTTTCCACTAATAGTTTATGCATTTCCCTTAGTACTGGTTTGTGACCCGGACTTGTTTCAGTT
The DNA here is from genome assembly GCF_963676685.1 of Mytilus edulis. Lineage (NCBI taxonomy): Eukaryota > Metazoa > Mollusca > Bivalvia > Mytilida > Mytilidae > Mytilus > Mytilus edulis. The sequence continues at coordinate 87,754,173 of NC_092345.1, read as the reverse complement.
AAATCGATTTACGACCCTTCAAGAGTAGTAAACTACTGTTGCCTTTATATATACTAGTACATTAGAGATAAACGTATGGTGTTAAAATCAAAGCATGATAATGAAAAAGGACAAGAAAAAGAGAGGTGTACATCGAGTCTAATAAACTAGGCTTTATATCTCATTCCTAATTCAATATTTATTCACATTTCTAAAGAGAGAAAGAGATAGAACAACATATTGTAAACGAACATACATACACAAAAATGAATTTTCTTACACCTTTTTGGAATGTTGGGTACTCAATGCTTTTCAACTTTATATTTATTTGGTTTTCTAGCTTTTTTTTATCTGATCGTCGCTGTGAGTCTTATACCGGGTCACACATCAGCGTAGCCTACCGGACGTGGTCAAATACCATGTTCGATGCCAATACGCTAGTAATGTTTGATGCATTAAAACTTGTCAATCGTATCTGTATCGTGTGCACAACGATATTTAAGCGTGTTATTATGTAGACCAAGCGCACGTCTAGCGTATCAACGCGTAAGCCTGGTACCTTTGATAACTATGTTTACACTGTTTATTTACTTACATTCATCGGCTCGACAATGTTCAATCACAAATGGTGAACCTGAAAAGAGAGAATAAGATATTATAGATTATAGAAATTTAATTAATATGATCTTCGATAAAGTTTTTATTCAACGGGTTTTTTTAACGAAAATAAAGGTGTTTTTTTTTCACTTTGTTATTTCAAATATTAATCATGTGTTAAATTGAGAGAGACATAGCGTAGAAAAATTAACCGTTTACTTAAAGTTTAGATTTCTATCCCTGCTTTGCAGATATATACCTTTTTTTTAAACTTAATACACATTTTACTTTAGCAACGTCATAATTACCTCCCCTGTAACTGTATCGTATGCCCTTATCTTCTTGTAATATTTTGATACATTTGATTATTAGGTAAACTAACATCATAACTTTACAGTTTTCTTTATCATATCTGACTCACGTTTAATTTTGATGAGACGCAGTCTTTTTATAATTCAAAGATTTGAGTAATGATAATTTAATAGTTTGATAACCACGTGGTGATTTAAATTATGTCTTGTGATTTTTAGCAGAAATTAAAGGTTTCAATACACATTATAAGTATGAGTCTGTTAGATATATTATTTTAAATAGACGTAGAAATGTTTTATACTGTAAATAATGTAAATATGTTTGATAATAGTCCTCAATGCTCTTCAACTTTGTACTTGTTTGGACTTACAACTATTTTGATCTGAGCGTCACTGATGAGTCTTATGTCGACGAAACGCGCGTCTGGCGTATTAAATAATCCTGGTACCTTTGATAACTATAACTTTGTACATAATATGCTTCTTAATCTTTCTAATTTAGATCTATATTGTAACCTTTAATGTAATGTTGTATTATATAATATTTAGAGATGGAGACGTCGATAAAATAATGAATTCAATTCAATTGTTTTGTTTTTGTTTTTCTTTGTTGACATATTCCTTTTTTTTATATAGTGATTAAGATTATGAAACAAATGAATAATGACTGATATGATGTTCCCCTATATTTTACATTGTTACCTATTATATCTGTTTGTTATGTTCACACATCGTTGTCAATGTAATGATATTTTATGCGACTGCCATTTAAGGGACTGGTTAAGCTAGCTTTAAAAATAGGTTTTATCCAAAATTTTCTGCGCAAGAAAATACATGTTTAAAGTTATTCTGGATCACATTCGCAATTATATTAACTGTATAGTCTCTTGGATTGAATATTTAGACATCCGTATTATCCGGAAATAATCTAGACTTGTCCGTATTTTCACTACTGCTTACTATCTCTTCCTCGCCTGTCTATTACAAATGGATGCTACGACAAAACTGCACCTGTGGATATTGTGACAAATCACCGTCAAGTACGTTTCAAATCAATTATAAACTGTTAAATATATACTAGTATACCGTTAATTCCGTTAACTTGAATTCCACGTTTATTCAACAAATACGAACTGTAATTGTTATTTCTATGAATTGAACTGCAATTTCTACTTTCGTTTTTGACTTGATATTAACGTTGCTTTGAACATTCATATATTTCTTTCGTGCATACTGTAAAATATTGTATTTTTATTTCTTTCAGTTTACCAAACAATACACACTCTGTAAAACTCCTGTATCATTTCTGGTGGAATTGTAATCTACAATCTTCACACACAAGTTGTTATTCTTTATAATTTGCCGAGATTGCGATACAGTCCCATGGTTATACTAGCTGAGTCAGGCTCAGCATAGTAAATTGACGACAACCTGTCTTTACATATCCAGACAAGGAACGACAACGTAGCAACGTACATACGTACATACCTTTACATTGACAGTGGACTACATATCTTGTGTGAACTCGACAGCAACCCAACAACGTTGAGTCAACATGGATCCCAGTCATGTGGAACAACAAGAAGAGATTCGGCCCCAAGAAGGAGATGTCCCTGAACTATTAGAAAATCCGTCTAATACATCACAGTCAGATGAAATTCCCGAGGCTAGGCGAGTACGTGACCTCACGGAAAAAGGACAAGGAGCTTTCACTGAAAAACGTGACAAGTTCTGTCAGGAACTAGAGGCTCTCTGGGCAGACATTGAATCCCAGTCATTGGAAGTAACAACGCCTCCTAACAATCTCCAGCAACTCCTAACAGTCCAGGACAAACTTGTTAAAGCCTGTAATAAGTATCGAAGGCTCACAGATGAATACCTAGACTTTCTGAAAAGGACCCGAACATTGGAGAGTCAAAAAGAAATTGATGCATGTAAACTCTCTTTGGATTTACGTCTGTCCAAAGTGGAGCTGGTTATGGAAAAACTACACGAGCATCAAAGGCCAAATCCACTAAAACAAAGACCTCAAGGGGTAAGAAAACCTCGCACAGCGGTAGCTCTAACGTGTCAGACATGTCAAGCCTGGCACGGAGAAAGCGAGCCAAGGCAGAGGCTGCAAAGTCTAAGATAGCATTTGTCGAAAAACATGCCCTTATCCTACAACAGGAAGCAATGTTAGAAAAACAAGCCCTGTTCAGACAAAATGAAATGGAACAGGAAGCAGCACACAAAAAGGCTGAAATGGAACAGGAAGCAGCACACAAAAAGGCTGAAATGGAACAGGAAGCAGCACACAAAAAGGCTGAAATGGAACAGGAAGCCAGTCGTAAACAGGCAGAAATGGAACAAGAAGTCGCTCAACGTAAACATGAGGCCGCACAGAGAACAGTTCAGCTTGAACAGGAGGCTGCTCACAGAAAAGTGCAATTAGAACAAGAGGCCGCTCACAGAAAAGTGCAGTTAGAACAAGAGGCCGCTCACAGAAAAAAACGCAATTAGAACAAGAGGCTATGCGCAGGAAGGCTCAAATGCTTCAAGAAGCTGCACGAGTAAGCCGGGGAAAGGCCGAGCTTAAAGCCAAATTTAACCTTCTTGAAGCACAGAGAGAAGCTGCAGCCGCAGAAGCCGAGGCTCGTATCCTGGAATACGATGATAGCCAAGCGTATAGCGATCTCCCTGACGAAAAGGAAGACCCGCTCCAGCGTGTGCAAGATTTCGTCAATAAACTTCCTGTATCAACTGTTGTTTAGGAAGTAACAGGACCTCAAAAGAAAAAAACAAATTTCTGTTAAGATCGAGCTGAGTCACGAAGCACCAGCGTTCGTGCCATCCGTGGCATCGAACTTGCTGTCACAGACATCTGCCGTCTTGCCTTCCGAAAATAAGTCACCGGAAGTTACCTTTATCCCAGATCTGGGATTAGTAACCGGCATACAAAAACTAGGTCTTTCAGATGAGAGCCCTACTGAACACCAAAAACAGGGTGTTAAAGAAGCGATCCCTGTCTTACGCACAAAACAAGACGTTATAGAAGAGATCCCTGTTTCACACAAAAAACAAGACGTAATAGAAGAGATCCCTGTTGCACACCAGCAACAAATCAACCTTACATCAGAGATAACTAGATTCCTCTTACGCAAGGACCTGCTTTTCTCCCGATTAACAAGCTTTAACGATCGGGCAGAATCCTTTCATACTTGGAAAGCAAGCTTCAAGATTGTGACTGATGAGTTACAAGTCTCTGACTCAGAACAGATCGATTTACTGATCAAATGGCTCGGTCCAGAGTCTGCTAAACACGCCATTAGCATAAGAGCGCCGAACGCCAATAATCCTTCCATAGGTATACAGAGATTATGGAAGAGGCTTGACGAGCGGTATGGTGCTCCAGAAATGTTGGAAGCCTCTCTCATGAGTAAACTTGCCAAATTCCCTACATTGACGAATAAGGACAACGCACGTCTCTACGAACTGTCTGACATTCTATCAGAAATAGAATATCACAAGGAAAATCCCAAGCTGGGATGTTTGCTAGCATACTTTGACTCTTCGTCCGGGATAAATCCAATTGTTGAAAAATTACCGTACGGACTCCGAGAAAAGTGGACAACGAGGGCTACAAGATACAAGTCTAAATATGAAGTTGCCTTTCCACCTTTCACAGAATTCTCTGCCTTCATCAGGGAAATAAGCAAAAAAAAAAACGATCCTGGGTTCATCTTTGGGTCAAAAGTCACACCAAATACAAAAGGTGCTGGGCCAAGGTCTACGTCTTTCCCTAAGACTAAAGTTGGTGCTCATAAAACAGCAGTTGAGCAGCAATCTAGAGAAGCCAGCAAACAAGGTCTTTGTATTCTGCACAATACAAAGCAATCCTTAAATGAATGTCGAGCGTTCCGAGCCAAGTCAATAGAGGAGCGCAAAGGTCTTTTAAAAGAAAACAATGTATGTTACAAGTGTTGTGATTCTACCACACACAGGAGCCGGGAATGCAATGCACGCATTAGTTGTAAAAGATGTGGAAGTAAACAACACACTACCGCACTTCACATCACTAGACCACAGCAACATGCAAGTTCTCAGTCTAGCTCGCCTAAGCAAGCCTACGGCGGGGAGCCTATAGAATCGGCTGAAACTAAAGCAACCTCAGTTAACTCTACCTGTACTGAGATCTGCAAAGATACATATAGTTGGAAATCTTGTGCTAAAATACTGCCTGTGAATGTTTATCACAAAGATAACCAGGACAAAGTTATTCGCATGTACGCCATCATTGATGACTAAAGCAACCGGTCATTAGCATCGCCCGAATTCTTTAATTTTTTCAACGTCAAAGATAAACCGGAGACCTATACTTTATCAACAAGCTCCGGCAAAGTAGTCACCTCCGGGAAAAGAGGAAGAGGTTTCATCATGGAATCAATCAACTGTAATGACAAGTTTGACCTTCCGGTACTGATTGAATGTGATCATATTCCAAATAATAGGGACGAAATACCTACTCCTGAAGTAACAATGCATCACCCTCATTTAAAAGAACTTAGGGGTAGCATTCCACCAATAGAGGAAATTTGGCAAATTCTTCTCTTAATTGGCAGAGACCAGCGCATAGGACCACCCAGAACTCCATATACACAACAATTGAAACTTGGTTGGGTAGTGATAGGAGAAACCTGCATTAACAAGCAGCATGTTCCTCTTGAGTTAAATGTTAAAATAACCAACATTTTTCCTACAGGACAACCTTCAACCTTTCAACCATGCACAAGCAAGTTTGACATCCGAGAAAACTACACAGACCCTGTAACGAAAGATTTACAATCGCCACTCTTTGAAAAAACAAGGGACGATGATAAGCCTGGACAGTCATATGAGGACAAAATGTTCATGAAACAGATGGACAACGAATTTGTCAGAGACTCGGAAGGAAGTTGGGTAGCACCGTTACCGTTCCGAGTGCCAAGACAGCCATTGCTAAGCAACAGACCACAGGCTCTTCACCGTGCTAACATATTAGACGCCAGTCGGAATAGAAACCCAGTAAAGCGGGAACATTTTCTTACATTTATGAGTAAAATCTTAGATAATAATCATGCAGAGCTCGCTCCACCATTGCACGAACATGAGGAGTGCTGGTATTTGCCATTGTTTGGTGTTTATCTTCCGAAGAAACCCGATCAGATAAGAGGTGTGTTTGATTCTTCCGCCAAATGTAACGGAGTTTCACTTAACAGCGTCCTGCTTACAGGTCCAGACTTGACCAATGATTTCTTGGGAGTATTGCTGCGTTTCAGGAAAGAAATGGTCGCAGTTACTGCAGACGTTCAACATATGTTTCACTGCTTTGTTGTCAGAAAAGACCACCGAAATTATCTGAGATTTTTATGGCATAAAGACAATGACCTACAGAAGAACCTTGTCGAATATCGCATGAGAGTTCATGTTTTCGGAAATAGTCCGTCACCTGCCGTTGCTACGCTTGGACTCAGAAAAGCAGCTCAAGCATCAGAACAAGAGTTTGGCAGTCACATGACTAGCTTTGTTACAAGAGACTTCTATGTCGACGACGGTCTAACGTCATGTCCTACTAAAGAGGAAGCTGTTAAGCTCATGAAGGACACACAGCAAGCATTAGCAAAATATGGAAACTTACGCCTTCACAAGTTTGCCTCTAATTTTGCGGAAGTTATGTCTGCATTTCATGTCAGTGATTTGGCTTCAAATCTTAAAGATCTAGACTTAGAATGCGACAGAAAACCCCTACAACGTAGTCTTGGTCTCAGCTGGGACGTAAACACTGATAACTTCATATTTCAATTATCATCAGAAAACAAACCGATCACTCGGAGAGGAATTTTATCAACGATAAACAGTCTCTACGATCCTCTGGGATTTTTGGCTCCGGTGATTATACAAGGGAAACTCCTATTACGGAAAATAGTATCAGAAACCGTCGATTGGGACCAACCTCTCTCTGATGAGACAGCAGATGAGTGGAAATCTTTGAGAGACACTCTAATTGCTATCGAAACATTGCGCTTTCCGCGTACCTACGTGCCGTATCTCAGCAAAACCGCCACAAAGGAGTTACATGTATTCTCTGATGCATCAGAAAAAGCCATAGCAGCTGTTGCATATCTACGCACCACCGACAGTAGTGGTGAACCAAGTTGCACCAACAAGTGGTCATACTATTCCACGCCTTGAACTATCTGCTGCAGTATTAGCAGTCGAGATAACACAGACCATCATGGATAATTTAGATTTACATATAGACACCGTACAATTCTACACAGACAGTAAAGTAGTCCTAGGCTACATCAGTAACGAGACAAGAAGGTTCTTTATCTATGTCGCCAATCGAGTAGAGAAAATAAGGAAATTTAGCTCTCCAAGTCAATGGAATTATGTACAAACTAACTGTAATCCCGCAGACTCGGGAACAAGGTCCGTACCAGCCCATGAAATTCACAACAGTGAATGGTTATTGGGACCAAAACAACTTCTTTCCTCAGAACAGAAGAATTCTGAGGACATATACCAACTTATAGATCCAGAAGAAGTTGGAGAAATCCGTGCTACTGTTAACGTTGCAAAAACATTTTCCATACCTGAGCATAAAGGTATCGGACTGATAGATTTAATCGATTCTCCAACTGGACAGCACTTGTGCGAGCGATAGCCTTCTTGGAACGTTTTTCTCGTTTACTAGGGTCAAAACAGGCATCATCAGTAACTATTCTGGATAGTTTTTCGAACGCCGAAAATTTCATCTTAATATCTGCACAACATGAAGTTTATGGAGATGAAATAGATTGTATAAAACGTCAGACACAAATTAATAAGCGGAGCCCGATAGCTAACCTCAATCCGTTTTTGGACGAACAAGGACTATTACGAGTAGGAGTCCGTATTGCCAAATCTGACTTAGACCTCCGTGAAAAGAAACCATTGATCGTCCCTGGACGCCATCATATAGCGACATTATTAGTTCGACACTACCACAACAAGATAAAACATCAAGGTCGCCATTTCACAGATGGAGCGATTCGATCAGCAGGATTTTGGATCGTAGGAGCAAAACGCTTGATCTCATCTATTATTCACAAATGTGTGACATGCCGCAAACTCAGAGGAAAAACCGAGTATCAAATCATGTCAGATTTGCCAGAGGACCGTCTTGAACCTTCACCTCCGTTTACTAACGTTGGAATAGACACCTTTGGACCCTGGACAATTGTTTCACGTAAAACACGTGGTGGATACGCCAACTCAAAACGTTGGGCAATTTTATTCACATGCTTAGTGACAAGAGCTATTCACATCGAATTAATCGAGGAAATGAGTTCTTCAGCCTTCATAAAAACTGTCAGGAGATTCGCCGCTATACGAGGCCAAGTTAAGATTTTCCGATCTGACCGTGGAACGAACTTTATCGGCGCAATCGACAATTTAAAGATTGACTCAATCAACGTTGAAGATGGATCCTTCAAGAACTTTCTGTACAATTCTGGTACAACTTGGATCTTCAATCCGACGCATTCGTCCCACATGGGTGGAGCCTGGGAAAGAATGATTGGTATCACCAGGAGAATTCTTGATTCTATGCTTCTTAACGCAGTCGGAAGAAGCCTTACACATGACGTGCTCAACACACTAATGGCAGAAGTTTCAGCAATAGTGAACTCTAGACCTCTGGTACCGGTATCAACAGATCCAGAGAATCCATTGATATTAACTCCGGCTATGTTATTGACACAGAAAACCGACTACATATTCACCTCAGATCATCTTGGAGAATTCGATAAACGAGATCTATGTCTTGCCGAATGAAGACGAGTACAGGCTCTTGCCAGTGTTTTCTGGTCCCGTTGGAGGAAGGAATACCTGCCTTTACTACAACAACGACGAAAATGGACCGAAGATCGCCGTGATCTCATCGAAGGAGACGTCATTCTTCTAATGGACAAGAACATTTGCCGTACCCAATGGCCCGTTGGAATTATAGTGAACTCATTTAAAAGTTCAGACGAACCTGTCCGAAAAGCAGAAGTGCGAGTAATCGTTAATGGAAAATCCGCAATCTACACACGCCCTATCGTGGACATGATTCTTCTCATAGAGAACAACCCTGTGTAATTATATGTATATTATAATATTTTGGATTTATATAGTGACATTCATATGTGTTATATCTTATGGAATAGTGATATCAGGTAGATTTCAGATGGGGAGTATTCTGGATCACATTCGCAATTATATTAACTGTATAGTCTCTTGGATTGAATTTTTAGACATCCGTATTTCCGGAAATAATCTAGACTTGTCCGTATTTTCACTACTGCTTACTATCTCTTCCTCGCCTGTCTATTACAAATGGATGCCACGACAAAACTGCACCTGTGGATATTGTGACAAATCACCATCAAGTACGTTTCAAATCAATTATAAACTGTTAAATATATATACCGTTAATTCCGTTAACTTGAATTCCACGTTTATTCAACAAATACGAACTGTAATTGTTATTTCTATGAATTGAACTGCAAATTCTACTTTCGTTTTTGACTTGATATTAACGTTGCTTTGAACATTCATATATTTCTTTCGTGCATACTGTAAAATATTGTATTTTTATTTCTTTCAGTTTACCAAACAATACACACTCTGTAAAACTCCTGTATCATTTCTGGTGGAATTATAATCTACAATCTTCACACACAAGTTGTTATTCTTTATAATTTGCCGAGATTGCGATACAGTCCCATGGTTATACTAGCTGAGTCAGGCTCAGCATAATAGTCATGAATGTGATGGTTGTTATCTTTCGTTTGATGTGTTTGATGTTTCGATTTTTCCATTTGATTAGGGACTTCTCCGTTTTTAATTTTTCTCAGAGTTCGGTATTTTTGTTTTTTACTTTTTACCATTTAATATTACTGATATCGTTTTCCGCAGAATCTACAATGATCGTCCTGGACAGAGTATGTCCTTGCCAAATTATCAAAGTAAAATGAGACGCATAAGAGAACAATTATCAAACTATTTACAAAGGTAACAATATGATAATCTTTTACAAAGACATCAATTACAAAAATGCATAAGAAGGCTCAAAAAGATAGGAAGGTAAATCTCAAAGATCCATGATTTGTTTTGTGTACAACATTTAAGTCCCATTAAATAGTTATGCGAGATTTCTGTTTCAGACGATCATTCATATTGTTATTTCGGCAAAAATCAATTTGCGCCAATTACAGTTTTCAAATTGTATCAATTGCGCCCTCTTTTGTTTCTGATGCTATTAATTGGGCCAATAAGATGAAACAGATTGCGCAACTTTTACCCAAATACTTTTTTAACCTATATTATACATGTAACATGTACTTTAATTAAACTATTGACTTATAATTTAACAGAACACTTATTAGAATTAACAAAACTCATCAATAAATATCTTTTTCAGTACTTTTGGACATGTAAATATATCTGATATATTGTTCATTTAGATAGTTTGATAGAAGGAAAATATCACATTATATTGTAAAAGATCACAAATTCCGTCAGAAATTTGGAAGGAAACATTGGGAAATTAGATAGTGATGCTTAGTGAAGTCGTGTTGTACTAAGCTATATGCAGATGAATCATTTACATTTATTCTGAGTAGGGAATTATACCCTGTTCATGACAATAATACTAGAAAGAGAGATTTGAGAACAGCATGCAAATGAATTGCGATTGCTATAGCTAACGGGGCGACGTTCTCCAATAATTGGTAGACATGTATAAGTATGAATGAATAAGTTGATAAAAATTGGCGCAATTCTATAATTGTTCTATTGTCGCAAATGAAACCTTTAGTTTCAAAATGAAGTGGCGCAAAAGAAGCATTGGTGCAAATAGATATGGACCCATATTTTATTATAAGCACTACCAGAAATAGCTGCACTTACCTAGTTTACATTTTTCTTTCAGTGGATTTGATTTGATAGTAAAGTTTTCTGTTAAGATATAAATTTACATATATGTATATTCATACAAACAAAAATTGTTTAGTAAATAATTAGACCGTTAGTTGTTTCTCATTTTTCATGTCGGTGTCTTTTATAGCCCACTATACAATATTGGTTTATCATTGTTGAAGGCCGTACGTTTGTCTATAATTGCTTACATATACCTTGTTTGAACTTTGGTGGATAGTTGTGTAATTGGCAAGCATACCACATTACTTTATTTTTTATAATGAAATTGAATATAATAGTTATCCAAGGTACCAGGCTAATTTGTACATAAATTAGGCAGTTAGTTTTCTCGTTTGCATTGTGATACATTGTCATTTCGGGGCCTTTTATATCTGACTATGCGGTACGGGCTTAGTTCATTGTTGAAGGCCGTATGGTGACCTATCGTTGTTAATTTCTGTGTCATTTGATCTCTTGTGGAGAGTTGTCTCATTGGCAATCATACCACATCTTCTTTTTTATAATTATAAAACTATTTATTAAATGGTAAAACCTCGGTCACATCTTAACGGATAGCTCAAACGGATGCCTAACGGATAACTTTTTTTTAATCTGTTCATGTCCGTTAGACGTCCGTTCTTATCCGTTAGACGTCCGTCCATATCCGTTAAAGCCCAAGTCTCACTAGACCACGATCGCTCCACGCTCAACACGATCTAAAATAAATTTAGATCGTGGTGAATTCGAGGTATGAGCGGCATAAAAATGTGAATGTTCGTTGATTTCACGATGCTACGACGTCCTCATTACGTTTCCACAACGATCCCGTTACGATTATACCACGTTCTGACCTCGTTTATTCTGCGACCTTACTACGCTTATCAAGATCGTTCTACGCTCCTCACGTTCTTACTACGACCATACCACGAGTTATACGATTGCAGCACGATCTTACCACGCTTCTACTGCGATTATAGCACGTTCTTATCACGATTATACTTCGTTCATACCGCAATCTTACTACGTTCCCAGCAATAACGTCAATATCATGTTCCATATCAATGCAGTTCAATTCCTTCATTTCTGAATAATACGTAGATTTCTAGGAAACAATACAGTCATGCCACAAAAATCTACTAGAACACGTGAGCGTGGTGCTAGAGGTTGGTGTAGAGGCAGAGGTGGCAAAGTAACGAATCCTCATCAATTTAACCTAAATGACAACCTATTGCTTGTCCATAAAGCTCAAATGAAGATATTTTAGTGAACGATAGCAGAGCTGACACAGATGTGTCAATAGATATAGGAAGATGTGGTATGATTGCCAATGAGACAACTCTCCATCCAAGTAACAATTTATAAAAGTATAACCATTATAGGCCAGTTACGGCCTTCAACACGGAGCCTTGGCTCACATCGAACAGCAAGCTATAAAGGGCCCAAAAAATTACTAGTTTAAAACCATCTAAACGGGAAAACCAACGGTTTAATCTATGTAAAAACGAGAAGCATGGTTGAGCCGTTAGAGCAAATGGATAATTATATACAGAATAATAAAATCTAGGGAACTTTTTTATATATTTTTTGTGAAAAAGACAATGAGAATGATGGTCGTAGTATGAACTTTGTCAGGTCGTAAGAAGAGCTTGATGAGGACGGCAAGGGCGTGCTAGAATCGTACTATGGTCGTAAACAGCGTGATATAGTCGTAGTGGAAGCGTAGTTGGGTCGTGGTGAGAACGTGATGGTCGTAGTGAGGTCGTAATAACGTCGATGGGAGATCGTAGCGTAGTCTCTTTGAATAGAATCACGCTTTCGATACGCTCTCGCTACGATGGTACAGCGACCTTTGCAATCTTACTACGATCTTAGTACGCTCTCACTACGCTTCTACTACGACCTGATTTCGCCACGACCGCACGATTGTTTTGAACATGTTCATCACGATCTTGAAGTCCTCACAACGACCGTGATACGACCTTACTGCGATCTACACGATCGTACTACGATCATCAAAATTTGCATTTTTTTTCACAGATCGTAGTGCGATCGTGGCCTAGTGGGACTGCGGTAATAGCGTACGTTTTATCCGTCGACGTCCGTTCTGTCCAGTGGAAAATTTTGAGCATGTTTAAAACTTTGAACGGACGTCCAACGGATGAAATGTCCGTTGAACGTCCGGTAGACGTCCGTTTTGTACGGTACTCGTCCGTTTCGTCTCCATTTTGTTTCCGTTACGTGTCCGTTATACATCCGTTGGAGGTCTGGCAGATAAACTCACCAACGGACTTCTAATGGACGTCTAACGGATAAAACGGATGTTGAATGAATCAGTGTGAAACGGACTTCTACCGGACGTATAGCGTATAAAACGGATGATGAACGGATCTGAAACGGATAAATGCCAATTGAAAATTTCGCGTCAGAAATGCCAATTAGATTTCATAAGGTTTATGAATTCTTATTATTCATAATCGATCTTAGAGTAAGGGCGCATCTTCACAATCAAGCAGCTGTTATTCAGGCCAGACACTGCCCTTTGGCGGCATTTTGAAGAACAAACCAAAACCAGTTACACGGAACATTTTGTATATTAATGCGATTTACATGTATTATTATTGTCGCCTTTAATTTTTTCGTATATCTTGTTTATACGTTTTATCCGGTACGCTTCCGTTATGTGTCCGTTTTATGTGGTACTCGTCCGTTGGATGTACGTTCGACATCCATTCTGTCTGGTACGTTTCCGTTTCTCGTACGTTGCATATCCATTGCATGTCCGTTTTATTCGGTCAGTACATCAACGGACTCCCAACGGATAACAATTTTTCAACGGACAACTTTTATTTTCATCCGTTAGGCGTCCGTTCATCTTATCCGGTAAGGTGTGACCGAGGCTTAAGATTTCCCTTTTTATAGAGAACATTTTTTCAATATAAAAATGCAAAATGTTTAATCTCCCAGTCTTTCTCACATGATATAAAGTCACGGTGTTTGAAAAGCATGGTATCAAATCCCTTATACAAATTAGCTACCGCAAAGGAATAGCTTCACAAAGGATTAAAATACACTTCAAATTTGACTTGATAAAAAAATCAACTTTTCACAAATCTTCATAAACTATAAAATATATTCACTTACTTATGAACTTTTTTTGTTATACATTAAAATGTTCGTTTTCGTGCGTCCTCAACACAGTCTGTAACGTAAGTTTGGTCTGAGCTTTCATAATCTATGACAGGTTTTTTGAACTTTGACTGAAACCCCTGAATCTTTGAAAAAAAACTATTTTGTTCAATCCACCATTTTCTACATTTGAAAATGCCTGTACCAAGTCAGGAATATGACAGTTCTTGTCCATTCGTTTTTGATGCGTTTTGTTATTTGATTTTGCCATGTGATTATGGACTTTCTGAATTGATTTTCCTCTGAGTTCAGTATTTTTGTGATTTTACTTTTTGATACAATTCTTCACCAGAGAGCAAAAGTTAAGTAATGGAGTCTATTATTATGTCCTTTTAAAACTAAAGTTGCTTTTTGTCTATATGCCTTTTTGTGTTCTTTGATGTTGACCGTTGTACCCTAATTTTGAATATTATTACCTATTAGATATATAAAAAAAAGAAGACATTGTCAATATGATGGGATTGCCAATGAGACTAAATTACACAGAAATTAACAGCTATAGGTCAGTATACGGCCTTCGGCAATAAGCATAGCCCATACCTCATAATCAGCTACAAAAGGCACTTAAATATGTTAGCGGGATCCCAACCCTCCCCCTAAACTTGGATAATGGTGTAACAGTACAACAGAAAACGAACAAATATCTGTTGAAAAAGGCCTAACTCATCAGATGGATGCAAATCGAAATACATAATTTATAACAAAAACATGTGAACGTGACAGGGTACTTGTACATCCCAACAACAACAACAAAAGAGATCTATGAGTACTCGCAGTTAATGACAGTAGTTCAATAACAACTTATATAAAAAATTATGCATCTCAGACTAAATAATAGAGAATTACCAATCCAACATCCAATGGATTTAGTGTAAAGACGTCATAAATAGTCATAGAAAAAAATCATGACCTTGTGCAATGTAAAAATACAGGTGTAGACAGATTGTAGATCCATAAAGCTGAACATATATATGTAACCCTCAAATCTATGTCCAGCCTCAAATCCATGTCCTTTCCGCAAATCTATGTCCTTTTTTAATATTGCGTCATTGATCCCTTCATTGTATCAAATCTATGTCCTGCATTGTCTCACATCTATGTCCTTTATTTACTTAAATTATTTAAGAAATAATTGATGCCAGCTATACTTTATTGCAGTTTTAACATGGGTAGGCATTATATTCGTGATTATTTTTGCCAGAGCGATAGCGAGGGCTAAAATAACACGAATATAATGCCTACCCATGTTAAAACTAAAATAAAGTATAGCTGGCATCAATTATTTCGATTCTGATTAGGACAATTACGGTAATTTCTATGTTCGCTGTGTATAAGTGTACGATCTTCGTGTAGGCTCTTCCATCAACCTCGCTGTCGATTTTTATCCAACTAGTTCAAACCAGTTTAATTTCGCAAAGTTGTAGGTTTCTAAAATTCAAAATTGAAACAGAAATTAACAAATTAATTTATCAGCCTAAATAAAACAATATTTGAGTCACAATATAACAGAAAATTTATATTACAACAGTCTTTTCCTTTGAGGTCAATTTCTGACACGCACATTTTCAAGTCAGTTGTCAATGGCGGTGGACGCACAAGGAGAATCGGGTAGGTCTTTATTTTACTAAATTAATCGTAAATATTTCGCCGGTTAATAGTGTAGCATTGGTAAATATGTTTATATTTGATAGAGGATTCCTTGATAAAGTTGTGCTGACATTTGAGACTTGGAAGGAGGGGCCCTTTGACAGAGATCCATTTATACTTGCGGTGGCTACACCTTGTAAAGTTGATCAAAGGGCACGCCTTTGTGCATCTGACGATTTCAAATGCTGTATTACATGATGATTAAAATTAATACTGGGTGACAATCTTGTTGCATTTGTAAAATGGATTGGAAACCTTGGTGGTATATTGGTAATTACGCCTATTTTTTTTTTATAGGAGAATGGGGTTCGATTCCCTGCTAGGGTCAATCCATTTTATCAGAAATATATGAAACAATTTTGTCATTTCAGTACAACAGTAATAATAACCTATACTTGATTTTATATTTTATCATCGGAACATATGTTTCAATGAAATTATTCTATACAATGACATGCCTTTTTAAAAGGAGAAAACGTGTTTTTCAGAGGGAGGGGTTTTGAAGTTAGAACAGCCAACATGAACGATGAGGTATCTAGGTCAAATATGTCAATTACGAATTGTAACACATTGTTGTCATTGTAAAAGTATAAGTAACAAAATGTGTATCATTTTAGTGTTTGAAAGTGGTTTAATTTAAGGAAATACATTAAATGCATATCAATTTGACGAAATTCATTTTTCTGCCGTAGTCAATATACGCATGTGCAAACTAATTTTATTGGATAATAAAGTATGGTTTCTTTACAAAGCTTAGAAGCACGTCATATTAGAATATTAGTTATTGGCTCAAATCTACAGTTTATGTCCTTTCATCGACGTAAAACATAACAAAACGTCATCAAGTATATGCCGTCATTGCATAAAAGGAATGATGGCGGAGCAGGACATTATTCCAAATGAGGGATACACTTTATTTAATAAGCACAAAAAGGGTATTTCAAAGGATCCAAATACAGAAGCGTTTTGGGCGGATATGCCTCACATAGTCAGATTGCGAAGGCCAAAGAAGAACATCAAAATTAGGGAGCAAAAAAAAAAAAATTGTTGACGAACTGAAAGTGCCGTTTTCGGACGGAAGAGTAGAAAGGTTTTTATCGCTTTACTTTTATGATCAAGAATCTAAATTTATATACAAGAAATCTCAAGACTTAAATAGCAATCATAGGAAATGTTTAGACAAACAGCAACTAATTTACATGATAAGCAAAAACCACATTAAGGACCATAGAAAATATGAAGCAATTTATGACTGTTTAAGAAGTACAGTATTTCCTGTTGTAAGAGCCAATATCAAGGTACTATTTAAATTAAACGTGAACTGTCAGTGCTGTAACAATGCCGTAGAAATTCCTAAAACAACAGTTTTAAGGCGCCAAATCCTTGCAACTACGCTAACAGTCGTTGGCAAATCCAGCAATGAACAAAGTGACCGCAGTGTTTCATCTGGTTTCTGGAGAGAACGAATACGCCAAAACATAGAGAATGATTCTTCTCGAGGAAAGATTTTCGTCATTAAAGATATAATTACATGTTTTACATTTAAGGTAGATAGGGTATCTTCCTCCATTTTTGATTTGGACATACCAGAAAACAAGGTCTAGATCTTTAATAGAATGTGCAAATTTTTAGAGTAGTAGGTAATTCATGTGTAAGAACTTCCGCTTCGATATAGAAAATGACATGGTTTATCATATTTATGGTTGTATTTTACAAAAAAAACGGAAACCTTTTGTTTGAGTAATTTTTTTTCCAACTTTGCCACATAAGGGGAGGCAACTCAAATGCAAGGGCAGATAATTCAAATTAAGGTACTTTTACAATAGAATGTGTTAGGAATTTACCTATTTTATAATGTAGCAAGAAAACGGGTTCGGTGACCCAATTGTTTCATTTTCTTAACTGAAAGCATACAATTAAAGCATCTTCTCATATGGTATCTTAAAATTCTGTCGTGTAGATTACGCTTTATTGCAGAAAATTGGGTTTTCCATGCATAATCTATACAAACTTTGTCATTTTTGAACACCGTGTAGCGTGAAAATAAGCCCGGTGACCCATTCTTTTTATTATTTTTTTTTAAAAAGCATGACAAAACTTCATTTTGGCAAGTTATAAAAAATTCTACGGATTATAATTTAGACCCCCCATCTACCTTAAACTAAATAGATATCAGCTGAGACCAAACAACTGATATGTGTTCTATTGCGATTCACTAATATTTCAATTAAAAATATAAAACACGTTTTATTTTTAGCAATTTAGAATGATTTTTTGTTACTAGTATTCAAGGTAAAACATATTATATATAAATATACTAAATAAATAAATGATTTGGAAAATACGTTGAAGGTATAAAAAGTCATGAGAATTCCGAATGTAATAAGGTTCTATCCGGGCACTCTGGTTCTAAACCTTGGTTCCATCTGGGTTGTTTGGTTCTGAACCTTGGTTCTATCCGGGTTCTTTGGTTCGAAACAATGGTAACTGGTTCAACATCCGGGTTGTTTGGTTATAGCAACCCGACTTCTTGGTTCCATCTGGGTTCTATTCTAAATTATTCTTAAATGTTCCCGTTGAACTTTAAGAAGATAACCACAAGTATCCGAATAAAAAGATAAAGTAGGTCAAAGACGCTAAAATTGTTTTATAACATTAAACATTTCAGGATCGACGGTTAAAGAAGCTGTAAGGTATTTATTTTCTCATTCTAATAATTTTGATTAGGAAACTAGATAAAAATAAAGCATCTTTTTGATTTTAGAAATAAAACGAAATATACATTATATCGAACAACCTTTTATTTAAGTCAGACGTTCTGTTTTTATTTATTTCCCTTTACTCATTCCTTATTCCCGTTAATATTTCTAGAAGTTTGAAAATAAAAAAATAGGACCTGCCGTTCAATTGGCCAACGATATATGCATCTAACCACTTGACCAGTTGACGACTTGCATATATATTTGATTGCACATTTAAAGTTCGAATGAATTTTTTTTTATAGCTGCTTTGTACAATGTTGTAATAATGTCAGATTTGATAGAAATACGTGTGAGGTATATGTAACAAATCGTTGTGTTCAAAACGGAATGTTAAAAGACATATTAAGAGAAAGTGATGATCAATTTAAGTTTGTTAGCTTTATTTAATTGAAAAATAAGTTATAAAATATAACAAAAACGTATATGTACAATAAACTTGTCAAATTTGATACTACTTGTGAAATTAAGGCATGCATATAATCATTATATGCCAAAACTAATCAAATCAAATTAAGATTGAATATTTTTATAATAAAATTGTATGTGTGTTAATGACAGTGCTAGTGGGATGAGTAGCACAAGCACATTAGTCAGAACTTCTGTGTTGGTGAAGGTTCATAAACGGCGGAGTTACTCTAGTCCGTTCCTCCCGAACGTAAAAAAAAAAAAAAGGGTTCCGTTCTCTTAACTTTAGTTGCCTCAACCAAATACTACAAAACTTATACACAAACTAAAAAGAAAGATGTGGCATGAGTGTCAATAAGAACTCTCCACAAAAGACAGATGACACAGAAATTAACAGCAATATGTCACCCTAGGGCCTTCAACAATGAGCAATGACAATGTAAAACAATTCAAACGAGAAAAAAAAACGGACAAATTTATGTACAAAAAATGAACAAAAACAAATATGTAACACATAAACAAACGACAATTCATGAATTACAGTCTCCTGACTTGGATCAGGCACATACAAACAGAATGAGGCGGATTAAAAATGCTAGCGGGATCCCCACCCTCCGCATAATGTGGCATGAGTGCCAAAGAAGACCTCCCAACATGAAACCAGATGACACAGAAATTAACAACTATATGTCACCATACGGCCTTCAACAATGAGCAAATATATAATGGAAGATGTGGTATGAGTGCCAATGAGACAACTCTCCATCCAAATAACAATTTATAAAAGTAAACCAGTATAGGTCAATGTACTGCCTTCAACACGGAAGCACAAGCTATAAAGGGCCCCAAAATTACTAGTGTAAAACCATTCAAACGGGAAAAACAACGGTCTAATTTATATAAAAAACGAGAAACGAGAAACACGTATAAATTACATAAACAAACGACAACTAATGTACATCAGATTCCTGACTTAGGACATGTGCAAATGTTTGCAGAGGGATGAAACAATATTATAACATCACAACATAGAAAAACACACGATGAAACGAAATTCAAACGGGAAAAGAAACGGACAAATTTATAGGCTCTTGACTTGCGACAGGCACATGCATACTGAATAAGGCGGGTTGAACATGTTAGCGGGGTCTCCATCATCTCCCTAACCTGGGACAATGCTTATTTCCACATAAAAAAATTAATTTGAAATTTGGTAGCGTCACTTTTACCGTTCATGTGTTATCATGTTCCTATAAAAACATAGTAAATGCTAAATTTTCCGTTTTCGTTCTTTTTAATAAGTTTGACTCAATCAAATGTTATAAACCTTATACGTAATTCTTATTACCCCAGACCACAGATCTATCAAGTTCGATATTGGGTGGTGTTACTGTTCATGAGTTATTAGATATAAGAAGTTGGTACGAGTACTAATGATACAAATATCAACACGTAGCCTTAAGACAGGAAAAATGCTAAATCTGTTGTTTCTGTTCTTTAGCAGGGGGACTTGTGGCCCATAGACAAATTGTACATTTATTTCAGTAAACAGTTTATTAACTTCCTTTGGATTCTACTTCTATTAGAATTAACTTGCATATTTTTTTTCAGGATTGCGGTGCAGTTTGATCATAGACAGTGACCAGTATAAAAAAGTGTTTCACTAGATTGAGCTCTATGTCTAAGTGTACTTTAAAGGTTCCTCGCACTGAGTTCAGTTTATTGATATACGTATACCTTCTGTGTGATTTTTCAAGATGCTTTAACAGACTATCCATATCTACATGTCCATGAAATGAAATCCAAGGTAAAATGATTGAAACATTTTGAATTATCTATCACAACTGGCAGCACATAGTGCTACTGAATCAGTAAATGTTCTCTCTAATTTTTCAAGGCAATTCATTTGATCAAAATATTCTTCAATTAAAAAAATTGAGAATGGAAATGTGAAATGTGTTAAAGAGACAGTAACATGACAAACGAGCAAAAAGCAGTAGAAGGTCACCAATGTTTTTTTTAACAAAGTGAGAAAATTCCTCGCCCGGCGGCGAGATGACCCCTTAACAAAATGTGTACTAGTTCAAACTCCAATACATAAAACCGAACTTACAATTAAAAACATACAAGACTAACAAAAACCAGTGACTCCTGACTTTGTCAAGGTAATCATACCAAGAGGCACACCCAATATGCATAGGTCAAGAGTCAAAAATTCATAGACTGGTCAGGAGTTCCATGACAAAAAAACACACAGCAGATTTTGAGGAAAGGGTCATCGTGGTACACAAAACTAACAAATATATCTATATATCTTATATAGATATAAGAAGATATGGTATGAGTGCAATCAGACAATTATCCATATAATTCTAACAAATTATGATTTCGCGTTAAACAATGGAAATTAACACTGTATATTTATATAAACGACCAAACTTGTATAAAAGTGTATAAATGTCAATAAAACAGCGATATGAACACATTTAAAGACAAAACGAAGTACGTTGAAGTTTCAAACAAATATCCTTCTTTACTGTCTTTTTAGTAAAATAAATATGTGTAGTTTCATTCTTGATGACGGCATACAATAATAACACACGCATGAAAAAAAGACTAAATAAAACAAAAATCATATAAGACCGTACTTTAAAGAATATTATAAATACCAGCGAAATAATTTACTTACACGTATACTATATTTGAGCTCTTGCACACACATGGAGAACACATACCAACTTAATATTGAATTATGAGAAATGACTTAATAAAACAAAAAACCTATATAACCCAACTTACTAGACGGGCATAAATTTTCGCATGACGAAACAAATTGGAAAAAGATTTAAAAACATTACATAGATTTAAGGCCTCATCTTTTTTAACGGACACAGATTTGTGAATGACGTCAGGATTCAAATCGGACACAGATTTGAGGCCGAATCATTTTTTACGGACATAGATTAGGGAGCTACCATTTGATTTTTATGGGGGGGGGGGGGGGGGGGCTAGGATGAAAAATTGTGTCCTGCTTTTTTTTTTAGTTGTAATCTCTGTCCTGCCTTTTTATTTTTTACTCTATTCGGTCCTGCCTTTTTTTTTACTAGTTTATCCTGACTTTTTTTACACAAATTGTCATCCTGCCTTTTTTTTTTAACAAGTTTCTCATCCTGCCTTTTTTTTTTACTCAAAACTCCTGTCCTGCCTATTTTTTTCAAATTTCATCCTAGCCCCCCCCCCCCCATAAAAATCAAATGGTAGCTCCCTTAGCGATGATATCACGATGGGGGATAGATTTGAGAAACGGACACAGATTTGGGGTCGTACACAGATCTGAGGGGTACATATATAACAATGATATTTAGTTTGATTTTAATTGAAGTATAACAAAATCAATATTGATACCAATTTAAATAATATGCAAAGATCTTATGACAGTGTTGAATTGATAACCTTTAAGAAGAAGTTTATACAAAGGATCGATAAGCTTACAAGATCGTTTCTAAATTTCTGGGCACTGTTTACAACATCTCCGTGAAAGTGAGGATGTGTTATCGCGCTGGAAATAAGTTTTCTGTAGGTATAATCGAACTTAAAAACCAAATCCTCATATCTATGACAGAATTTAGTAACTTGTAGTATCGAAATGATATGTTTTTGAGTGACTTGGTCCAGTTTATATACCAATGAATTACTTTGAAAAGGCGTTTAATCCTTATAATGCTTTAAAAGTGGAGATAAGGAATATATTTTTCCACACCCGTAACCTCTATCACACGTTAATTGTATATTTGTGTCATTGAATAGGCATGGAGCATGAATATATGTGTTGGTTAACGGACAAATATGTTCTCAATGAAATTTGCTATCTGATAAAAAATAAACTACAAAAACTCTTACTATCATTCAAACGAATTTGTTTGTTTACTATTTATTTAACGATTAACGTGCAGTGAAAATAAATTTTGTTAACGTCGGTGTTATTATCGACGCTATCTTGTTTTCATTGGTTACGAACAGAAGTTCGGTCAACGTCGTCTATTGAAAAATAACCAACGTCAAGATCAACTACCGGAAGTCATCTCGACCAATTATATCAACGTATTCCCTTATATGCAAATCAAATAAGAATTATTAGCATTTACATTTGGTTTATTTAAAGCAAGTTCGTTTTGGTAAATTTCGGCAGTATATTTAGAAACTCTGAATTATTTAACGAGAAAGTATCAGTAAGTTGTGTTGAGTTTATCAATTAAATGCAATTTAGACGAGTCTTTACTGAGATTGGTCATAAACTACGATTCATAACAAAAACAAGTCTGCTAGTTAAGGGGTGCAATTAGGGCCCATATGAATACCTACAATCTGTCGATGAACTTATTTGTCGAAACGTACATAAATATTATCAAGGAGAAAATTGACAGCTTCAATCATCTCATCACACCTTCAGTAAGTGAATCTAGCATAGTTGCCTTTATCATTAAAGAAGAAGGTTTACAATGAGTTGCAGCAAATATATTTGCATTAAGATTTACCAAACAACCATTTAATTAAATATGAAAACTTTTGTTTTATAAAATTGTGTGAATATATATTTTGAAGAGTTGAAAGTCAAAACTATCAGAATCAAAAGGATAACCAAAAGCACGTAATTTATCTAAAACATCTAAAGATTTTTTCCACTCCAAAAAGTTAATTTCACTATTTTCATATATTTTATGTCTTTGTTCACACATCTTTGTTAGTATAATGAAATTTAATGCGACTGGCATACAAGTGAGCGGTTTAGCTAGCTATGAAACCAAGTTTTATCGACCATTTTCTACGTAAGAAAATGCCTGTTCCAAGTCAGGAATATGACAGTTGTTATTCATTCTTGTGGTGTCTTTGAACTTTTGATTTTGCCATTTGATTACGGAATTTCCGTTGTGAATTTTCCTCGCAGTTCGGTATTTTTGTTGTTTTACTTTTTACTAGGCATAACATTTGATGTGTGCATAGCCTGTAATAAAGTGTTTTTTGTTGGTTGCTGTATTTCATTTTTTTCCCTTTGTTTGTGTATATGAAATAAGCTGTTAGTTTTCTCGTTTAAATTGTTAAACGTTTGTTGTTTTGGGGCATTTGATACCTTGCTTTAAGTATAACTTTTGTTCTTTGTTAAAGGCCGCAAGACGTATAGTTTTCAATAGATGTTTTCGTCATCTAAACCCTGATTGAGAGTTGATTCATCATACCGTATCTTCTTATTTGTATGTCAAATCTTTATAAATATATGCATTGAATTACCAAAGCGTGACACTTATCATATTTAGTAATAAAGTTGAAGTCATGGCCATAATTTGCAAAAAGTTGCCCAAACATTTTTGCACGTACACAATACGTCATATATAAGAAAATAAATACTATGTCATGTAGTCTCTTGTGGAAAGTTGTCTCATTGACAATCAAATAACATCATCTTAATTTTAAAACACATGTCTATCAATGTAGTTAAGATACATAATCTGGGTATCTCATGTGGATGAATCAAACTCAATTTTAAAGTTTATCTATTCCTGCTGTCAATTTATCTAGCTTTCACACTATTTATTAAAACATTATTTTGTTTAGACCCTCAGTTGAGTGACTTAGTTATCAAAACCGTTAAAAATATCGAATAATAGTAATTCAGGAATTAAGAAAAATCTGCCAGATTATTTATTTACTTTCTCCAGAAACATCTTAGCTTAATAAGCCATCTACTTTTAAACAAGGACGTTCTATCAGTTGTCATAGAGTTACAGGTTTTGTCAATTAACCACAACTTCACGGCCGACACTCGGCTAACCGAGAGATTGGTCGGTTAATCTATATTGAGTATGCGGCTATATCGGCGGTTGGTCTGTTAATCGGGTAGGCTAAAGTCTGTTAATCAGGTGTTATCGAGAAAATCATTGAAACAGCATGTTTCATTGTATAACTTTCTAAATATATTTTCATCATAAAAAGTATTCATGTCTAACAAAACAATTCAATGTACTGAATTCAGTGGTGTAATTATTATTTTTCTAGCTTCGATGTACGATCTATAAAATGAAAAGGCGGGTTACTCATCAATAAATTTATACACATTTTACACACATAAAATGTACACAAAATGACACATTGGTTAAATTTACTTGCATTCAATATTTTGAACATCGAAAAAAGAAAGACATTATGTTTGCTTACAATATTGATATCATTGTGTGAAAAATCTACACGAAAATCTGTATTTTGGTGACATAAATCAATCTTTATTTAAAACCTGGTCTGTTAATGGGTCGGATTTATAAAACCCGGTCTGTTAATTGGTCTGTTAAGAGTTATGAATGGCAATAAAAGTATAATTTTATTGCTATATTGGGTGTTATCGGATCAAATGAGTAGGCTCAAGACGAGCGGCTAAAATATACGAAAACAACACATGAGCAATGAAACATAACATATACGGAAACAACACATGAAATAGAAAATTGATAAAAATGGTTTCAAAAAGTGTAATATTAAAGTAATATTAATTTCATCCAAGAATGATCGCATATATCATGTTGATTCTGTTTAATTGTCATGAATGACACAAATTTGTCATCTACATTGGTAACCAGTATATAATACAGAGATAAACGTCGTAATGTAACTAAACATCAGTAAGAAAAATATATTGGGATGACAAAATATGAAAAATAAAGAAAGAATAATGAGTAAGATAAATAAAATGTAGAAAAAAATGACATAACAATTTAAGGAATACAGAAATAAACAATATCTCCCAATCCGGACCCTCATGGTATACACGAGAATCTGGATGGAAACACAGAATATAGAAGGACAGTAGAGAGTGATACATTGCTAAAAACGAATACACACATGAATTCAAACACCGATGGCTGTTGAAACAGTAACGGATTGCGATGTACTTATATTGGTGACAAATTCTAGAAGTTTACCTGCGGACAACTATGTTGGCAGGTTAATGCCATTTTGCGTTTTAGCGCTTTAGCGTTTTCGCCTTACATATTCTATATGGCGAAAACGCGAAATTGCGAAGTCGAAAACGCGAAACCGATTTCTCGTTTTCGACTTCGCGTTTTCGACTTCGCGATTTCGCCTTTTCGCGATTTCGCGTTTTCGCCCTATAGAATATGTAAGGCGAAAACGCTAAAGCGCTAAAACGCAAAATGGCATTAACCTGCCAACATAGTTGTCCGCAGGTAAACTTTTATTATCCAAAGTTTTATTTTGGACCCTTTGGATCTCATGTGGACCAATTTAAAAACGGGGACCAATTTCCAAAAAAATAATACACGGTTAGATTCAGCATATTTAAAAACCCCAAGAATTCAAGAATAAAACCCCATTGAAATTGGTCAAAACTAAGCAATTTATACAAAGTATAAGAAAAGTATTGTTTTGGCCACTTATTGGCCCCTACTTCCTAAACAGTTTTGGCCATAACCCCAAAAATCAATCCCAACCTTCCTTTTATGAAATGGAACCTTGTGGTACAATTTCAGAAAGATCCATCCAACTTATTGTCTGGAAACTAGAAAATACTTATTTTGACCCCTTTTGGGACCCTTGTTCCCAATCTGTTGGAACCATAACCCCTAAAAGTCATAACCTTTCTTTTGTGGTTTCAAACCTTGTGTTAAAATTTCATAGAGATCCATTCACTTACACTAAAGTTATTGTCCGGAAACTAAGTGTCTTCGGACGACGCTGACGACGACGACGACGACGACGTCTACCAATATCCGAACGCAAAATTTGTTTGCGGTCGTATAAATAAAGCCAACAACAGTATACCGCTGTTCAAAATTGTTATGTCTTGTGTACTTAAATATTATTTGTCTGTTTGTCATTTTTTTAGCTAGGGCGTTGTCAGTTTATTTTCCATCTATGAGTTTGAATGTCCCTCTGGTATCTTCCCTCTTCTGTATCTAAGATTTCAGTTCACATCTGTAGTGCATAGAAGTCATGCATTTGTATATCTAATTGGGGGTGTAAGCATTAATCCATGGTTTACAGAAGAATTAAATAAATAAATGATTGAGATTGTTTATACAACATACCTGGCTCTTCTATGCGAAGACAGTTTACTGACGGTTTAGACACGTAATGCACTGAAAAGTTATATAACTCACATGACATTAATGAATATTTATGATGCGATGGTAACTAGTTCAGGATAATAATTAAGTACGCCAGACGCGCGTTTCGTCTACATAAGACTCATCAGTGACGCTCATATCAAAATAGTTATAAAGCCACACACGTAAAAAGTTAAAGAGCATTGAGGATTCAAAATTCCCAAAAAGTTGTGCCAAATACGGCTAAGGTAATCTATGCCTGGGATAAGAACATCCTTAGTTTTTCAAAGTTTTGTAAACAGGAAATTTATAAAAATGACCACATTATTGATATAAATGTCAACACCGAAATGTTGACTACTGGGCTGGTGATACCCTCGGGGACGAAACGCCCACCAGCAGTGGCATCGACCCAGTGGTGTAAATAGTTATCAAAGGTACCAGGATTATAATTTAGTACGCCAGACGCGCGTTTCGTCGACATAAGACTCATCAGTGACGCTCATATCAAAATATTTATAAAGCCAAACACGTAAAAAGTTGAAGAGCATTGAGGATTCAAAATTCCAAAAGGCTAATGTAATCTATCCCTGGGATAAGAAAATCTTTAGTAAACAATATGTTATCTGTATTATTGTTGTTATGGACCGGCACTAAACCGGTCTGTGGCACCGTTAAAGTCCACAATTCCTCTAAGGTCCACAACACCGCTAAAGTCCACAACAAATTTCCGCTAAAGTCCACAACGCCGCTAAAGTCCACAAACTTTCCGCTAAAGTCCACAAAATTACCTCCGCTAAAGTCCGTTAAAGTCCACAATAACAAGTTCCGCTAAAGTCCACAAAAAAGCACCGTTAAAGTCCACACCAATTTTTTTATTGTAAAAACATATTATTCGTTATTTTTATCCCGTTAGTACAATACAATGCATTGGCCTTTCTTCTCGGTAGTATTTTTTTTTATCAGTTTGATACATGAAAAAAGTACAGTATCGGTATATGATTTTGTTCTATCAATTTTGATCTTGATGGCCAATTTGGACATCATTTCTAAAAAGTTGGTAAATTCGTTATTTATTATTACTGCATTCAACGAGTAATTTTTTTCTCTTATTCTTTGCATATACTCACTTTTTGACATAATTAATGTACAAAGCAAATGTGCCTCCTAATCTATAACATTTGAACGGCATGCAACAATCTTGATTATATCATTAAACAAAAAAATACTAAGTTTATGAATTCCCAAAGGTCTCCTGTCGCAAAACTTTTAACCAACGTTTAACGTTATTAATTTCTGTTATGATTTTCAGAACGGAAAAATGAAGCCAGTATGATAAATTCCAAATAAAAAAGAAAATATTCTATGCTTTAAGTTATATTTTTATCGATTAGTATCAGATATCGATGCGTTGAATGGGTTTCTACCAAAATGTTACAACAAAACCTGATTTGATCGATATAGGAAGATGTGGTATGAGTCACAGTGCCAATAAGAAAACTCTCTATCCAAGTTAAAATTTATAAAAGACCATTATAGGTCAAGGTACGGCCTTCAACACGGAACCTTGGCTCACACGTAACAGCCAGCTATAAAAGTCCCCAACAATTACAAGTGTAAAACCATTCAAAAGGAAAAACCAATCCCCATAAATGGGGCTTAAGAAAATATACATACACTAGTTGTTTATCTTGGTAAAGTGTTTTAATCACATGTAAAATTACTCACAAGATTAATTTCTATAAACTCACAAAACGCTAAATCTGTTCTACAGTATTAAACCAATAAAATTGTATTGAAAAGAACAGAAACATTCTTTGATATTATATAATTCGTAAAAGTTTCAGCTTAAAACTTCATACTAGTCTTCCATTTAGCCTTTTCAAAATACTAAAAAAAGTATCTTTAAAAGAGAATAAAGAAACGAAATTAACTCTGAAAGCGATACCGTGAACTTTGATGTGACGTACATTTTATCAATCAATATGACTATAGGATAGTTCAACAATTGTTGGTGTTCGGGCTCAATGCAAGATGAACGTTCCTATCGCCTTTATTCTATATCCACATCCTGTCTTTATCCTATATCCACACCCTCCAATGCTCATAGACACTTATTTTTATTAGTTCTGGATTTCTCAACACACAAATACGTCGGCAAGTTTTTTTTTATTTGGTCATACTTTTCTTCGGTTAGTTTTGTTTTTTCATTTTTGGTGTAAATCAAATTTTTGGATAAGATATAAACTTTGTGTTATATCATCAGAAATTGAGAATTAACGCTTCAAAATAGATAAATTACCAAATAAACAAATAAACCTATGAGAGGTCTGCTTCTATTGGTATTAATTTTGATTAAAATCTTACATGAAATAGTTCCTAAATATTTGTTATGAAAAATACCCGTAGATTTCATGATATATATATATAACAACTAATTATAGGTGACAAATACTTCTGACCATTTTACTTTACTGGCTTATCGGTTTTTTAAGTACAACGTTCCTAAATGTTCTAAAAACTTATCTTCCAAAATATACATGTATGTACTCCCATAACTTCAATTGCAATTTGAGCATTTGAACTTAATTTCATACTAAAAAATGTAGCGTCACTTTTTAGCTCGCCTGGCCCGAAGGGCCAAGTGAGCTTTTCTCATCACTTTGCGTTCGGCGTCGTCCGGCGTCGTCGTCGTCATCTGGTGCAAGAAAATTGGTACCGTTAATTTTATTACTACCACTGGGTCGATGCCTCTGCTGGTGGACTATTAGTCCCCGAGGGTATCACCAGCCCAGTAGCCAGTACTTCGGTACTGGCATGAAAATACGGATTTTTTTGTGTTATTAAAATTTACTGTTACAAAATATTAGAAATTATTTTAAATTAAGGAATGTATCTCCCTCATGCAAAGCTCTGATTCCTTTCACGGATTTGGCTATACTTTTTGGACCTTTTGGATTATAGCTCTTCATCTTTTATATACGCTTTGGATTTCAAATATTTTGGCCACGAGCATCACTGAAGAGACATGTATTGTCGAAATGCGCATCTGGTGCAAGAAAATTGGTACCGTTAATTTTATTACTACCACTGGGTCGATGCCTCTGCTGGTGGACTATTAGTCCCCGAGGGTATCACCAGCCCAGTAGCCAGTACTTCGGTACTGGCATGAAAATACGGATTTTTTTGTGTTATTAAAATTTACTGTTACAAAATATTAGAAATTATTTTAAATTAAGGAATGTATCTCCCTCATGCAAAGCTCTGATTCCTTTCACGGATTTGGCTATACTTTTTGGACCTTTTGGATTATAGCTCTTCATCTTTTATATACGCTTTGGATTTCAAATATTTTGGCCACGAGCATCACTGAAGAGACATGTATTGTCGAAATGCGCATCTGGTGCAAGAAAATTGGTACCGTTAATTTTATTACTACCACTGGGTCGATGCCTCTGCTGGTGGACTATTAGTCCCCGAGGGTATCACCAGCCCAGTAGCCAGTACTTCGGTACTGGCATGAAAATACGGATTTTTTTGTGTTATTAAAATTTACTGTTACAAAATATTAGAAATTATTTTAAATTAAGGAATGTATCTCCCTCATGCAAAGCTCTGATTCCTTTCACGGATTTGGCTATACTTTTTGGACCTTTTGGATTATAGCTCTTCATCTTTTATATACGCTTTGGATTTCAAATATTTTGGCCACGAGCATCACTGAAGAGACATGTATTGTCGAAATGCGCATCTGGTGCAAGAAAATTGGTACCGTTAATTTTATTACTACCACTGGGTCGATGCCTCTGCTGGTGGACTATTAGTCCCCGAGGGTATCACCAGCCCAGTAGCCAGTACTTCGGTACTGGCATGAAAATACGGATTTTTTTGTGTTATTAAAATTTACTGTTACAAAATATTAGAAATTATTTTAAATTAAGGAATGTATCTCCCTCATGCAAAGCTCTGATTCCTTTCACGGATTTGGCTATACTTTTTGGACCTTTTGGATTATAGCTCTTCATCTTTTATATACGCTTTGGATTTCAAATATTTTGGCCACGAGCATCACTGAAGAGACATGTATTGTCGAAATGCGCATCTGGTGCAAGAAAATTGGTACCGTTAATTTTATTACTACCACTGGGTCGATGCCTCTGCTGGTGGACTATTAGTCCCCGAGGGTATCACCAGCCCAGTAGCCAGTACTTCGGTACTGGCATGAAAATACGGATTTTTTTGTGTTATTAAAATTTACTGTTACAAAATATTAGAAATTATTTTAAATTAAGGAATGTATCTCCCTCATGCAAAGCTCTGATTCCTTTCACGGATTTGGCTATACTTTTTGGACCTTTTGGATTATAGCTCTTCATCTTTTATATACGCTTTGGATTTCAAATATTTTGGCCACGAGCATCACTGAAGAGACATGTATTGTCGAAATGCGCATCTGGTGCAAGAAAATTGGTACCGTTAATTTTATTACTACCACTGGGTCGATGCCTCTGCTGGTGGACTATTAGTCCCCGAGGGTATCACCAGCCCAGTAGCCAGTACTTCGGTACTGGCATGAAAATACGGATTTTTTTGTGTTATTAAAATTTACTGTTACAAAATATTAGAAATTATTTTAAATTAAGGAATGTATCTCCCTCATGCAAAGCTCTGATTCCTTTCACGGATTTGGCTATACTTTTTGGACCTTTTGGATTATAGCTCTTCATCTTTTATATACGCTTTGGATTTCAAATATTTTGGCCACGAGCATCACTGAAGAGACATGTATTGTCGAAATGCGCATCTGGTGCAAGAAAATTGGTACCGTTAATTTTATTACTACCACTGGGTCGATGCCTCTGCTGGTGGACTATTAGTCCCCGAGGGTATCACCAGCCCAGTAGCCAGTACTTCGGTACTGGCATGAAAATACGGATTTTTTTGTGTTATTAAAATTTACTGTTACAAAATATTAGAAATTATTTTAAATTAAGGAATGTATCTCCCTCATGCAAAGCTCTGATTCCTTTCACGGATTTGGCTATACTTTTTGGACCTTTTGGATTATAGCTCTTCATCTTTTATATACGCTTTGGATTTCAAATATTTTGGCCACGAGCATCACTGAAGAGACATGTATTGTCGAAATGCGCATCTGGTGCAAGAAAATTGGTACCGTTAATTTTATTACTACCACTGGGTCGATGCCTCTGCTGGTGGACTATTAGTCCCCGAGGGTATCACCAGCCCAGTAGCCAGTACTTCGGTACTGGCATGAAAATACGGATTTTTTTGTGTTATTAAAATTTACTGTTACAAAATATTAGAAATTATTTTAAATTAAGGAATGTATCTCCCTCATGCAAAGCTCTGATTCCTTTCACGGATTTGGCTATACTTTTTGGACCTTTTGGATTATAGCTCTTCATCTTTTATATACGCTTTGGATTTCAAATATTTTGGCCACGAGCATCACTGAAGAGACATGTATTGTCGAAATGCGCATCTGGTGCAAGAAAATTGGTACCGTTAATTTTATTACTACCACTGGGTCGATGCCTCTGCTGGTGGACTATTAGTCCCCGAGGGTATCACCAGCCCAGTAGCCAGTACTTCGGTACTGGCATGAAAATACGGATTTTTTTGTGTTATTAAAATTTACTGTTACAAAATATTAGAAATTATTTTAAATTAAGGAATGTATCTCCCTCATGCAAAGCTCTGATTCCTTTCACGGATTTGGCTATACTTTTTGGACCTTTTGGATTATAGCTCTTCATCTTTTATATACGCTTTGGATTTCAAATATTTTGGCCACGAGCATCACTGAAGAGACATGTATTGTCGAAATGCGCATCTGGTGCAAGAAAATTGGTACCGTTAATTTTATTACTACCACTGGGTCGATGCCTCTGCTGGTGGACTATTAGTCCCCGAGGGTATCACCAGCCCAGTAGCCAGTACTTCGGTACTGGCATGAAAATACGGATTTTTTTGTGTTATTAAAATTTACTGTTACAAAATATTAGAAATTATTTTAAATTAAGGAATGTATCTCCCTCATGCAAAGCTCTGATTCCTTTCACGGATTTGGCTATACTTTTTGGACCTTTTGGATTATAGCTCTTCATCTTTTATATACGCTTTGGATTTCAAATATTTTGGCCACGAGCATCACTGAAGAGACATGTATTGTCGAAATGCGCATCTGGTGCAAGAAAATTGGTACCGTTAATTTTATTACTACCACTGGGTCGATGCCTCTGCTGGTGGACTATTAGTCCCCGAGGGTATCACCAGCCCAGTAGCCAGTACTTCGGTACTGGCATGAAAATACGGATTTTTTTGTGTTATTAAAATTTACTGTTACAAAATATTAGAAATTATTTTAAATTAAGGAATGTATCTCCCTCATGCAAAGCTCTGATTCCTTTCACGGATTTGGCTATACTTTTTGGACCTTTTGGATTATAGCTCTTCATCTTTTATATACGCTTTGGATTTCAAATATTTTGGCCACGAGCATCACTGAAGAGACATGTATTGTCGAAATGCGCATCTGGTGCAAGAAAATTGGTACCGTTAATTTTATTACTACCACTGGGTCGATGCCTCTGCTGGTGGACTATTAGTCCCCGAGGGTATCACCAGCCCAGTAGCCAGTACTTCGGTACTGGCATGAAAATACGGATTTTTTTGTGTTATTAAAATTTACTGTTACAAAATATTAGAAATTATTTTAAATTAAGGAATGTATCTCCCTCATGCAAAGCTCTGATTCCTTTCACGGATTTGGCTATACTTTTTGGACCTTTTGGATTATAGCTCTTCATCTTTTATATACGCTTTGGATTTCAAATATTTTGGCCACGAGCATCACTGAAGAGACATGTATTGTCGAAATGCGCATCTGGTGCAAGAAAATTGGTACCGTTAATTTTATTAACTTTTACACAAATCTTCTCCTCTGAAATTACTTAAACAAAGTGTAACTAAACTTATCCACAATCATTATAAGAGTATATAGTTTAAAAAATGTGTCCGATGACCCTGCCCGCGAACGAAGATGGCAGACATGGCTAAAAATAGTACATAGGGTAAAATCAGTTTTTGGTTTATATCTCTGAAACTGGAGCATTTAGAGCAAATCTGACGGTGGCAAAAATGTTCATCAGATTTAGATATATCTGCCCTGAAATTTTCAGACAACCAGTTGTTGGGTTGCTGCCCCTGAGTTCTTTGCTATTATCTTAGATATTATTATAGTATCTAATGATATCTTATACTATAAATTATGATTTTTACCTTATTTTACATGATTTCCAAAGGATCAGTAAATACAGGTGAGCGACACAGGCTCTTTAGAGACTCTAGTTTATTTGGTTAAAGTTTTTATTTCATTTTCTGACTCTTGATAAATTTGACAAATGCACATGTATGGTCGACCTCATACTAAACCATACGAGTATACTCATACGGTACGAGTATACGTTCAGGTATACTTATATGGTCCACATTGTACGCGTAAGGGTTCAATTAAATCAGATATACTCATATTGTCTGGAACATATATATACATGTAGCATTGTTGAAAAAAAACTTATACTTGTACTCATCATGGATAATACACAATACAGAACCACATCCGCTTATAATTTATTCAATTCATCTTTCATTCTGTAACAAATTTATTTTCCTTTTTGAAAACAAAACAAACAGTTGTTTATAATGTCTGTGTCATTTTGGTCTCTTGTGGACAGTTGTCTCATTGGCAATCATACCATATCTTCTTTTGTATATGCAAACCAAAGAGTGATGGAAATCTGCTGAGCACCACAAAATGCATGAATGTGTGGTATTCTTTATCATTATTTTGATTTCAAAAAAGAACATGATGGATCCAAGTCTATTTTTGAGATTTACGGACCGTTTTGGCTGCTGTGGAACCTAACAGACACTGAATGGAAATCTTACCTATGTTTCATAGATATTGCAAAGGAAATTTAAATATCAAATATAGGCTCCAAATTATGTCTCCAGCATATACATAAAGAGAAAGCTATGTTGGAGTTTCTTGTGGATGAACAAATATTTACTAAAGAATAAAAAGAGTATAATAGTTAGATAACTTTTCAGAAATGTTGTCTGTTTGATTGATAGAAAATCGCATAAAAATCAGTAAAGCAAATACTATAATTTTTTCATTCATCAAAAATATAATTTATGCTAACAAGAAATACTTTCTAAGAACAAATTTAAAGTCCGTGCTTTTAATTGGATCTATAATATCGGGTGTAAAAAACAGAAAATTGACTTTTGATAATGAAAAAAAAATGTTTGGACTTTAACGGTGCTTTTTTGTGGACTTTAGCGGAACTTGTTGTTGTGGACTTTAACGGTGTTTTCTTCTGGACTTTAGCGGAGGTCATTTTGTGGACTTCAGCGGAAATTTTGTGGACTTTAGCGGCGTTGTGGACTTTAGCGGCGTTGTGGACTTTAGCGGTGTTGTGGACTTTAGAGGAATTGTGGACTTCAACGGTGCCACACCGGTCCTTTATATGATATGGGATTGAGATTGTTACATGAGTTTCTGTGGATCTACATTTCATTATTTTCTGCGGTATATGAAAATAAAAGATTTTAGGAAATTGAAATAAATACATTTTTATATTTTTATTTTTTTTGTAAAAGTATTTATAATTGGCCATAAATGATGTCTTTTAAAACAAACCACGCACACAAAATGCATTTGGAAAACATATCAGTAGTCGATATACATGGGAATGTCTCACAAATAAACCAGACATCTGATATCTCTTAGACGATGAAAAACGGCAAGTTGACATAGTAACACACAATATTGAAAAAAAAACGACTGACATTAAAACATTTTAGAGATTGTTGGTTAAATATACATTAAAGATATTTCTAATCAAATAGTAACTATTTCCATATATCATTATTCTGGAGTATTAATCCATTGTATACAGGGGAAAGAAAGACATATTAAAAGTAAAAACTAAACATTTTTTATTGTGTTTGTATGTATTTAAAAGACTTTCCCCAACAATTGCAAAGGATTATATCAAATACAAATATTTGTTTATCTGTATAAATTGAAATCTTAAAAAAATTAATTTCGTCTGAAGTCATGGTTATATAAAACATTAAAGTCTTTTGAACATTGAACCTTTTTAGTCAGTATGACAACGACTGGACCGGTTTATACATCTATAGATTCAGAAAAAAAATATACTATTCTCTAAGGTATCCGAGGTTTTCATGGCTATAAAGGAAAAGAGAATTATTATTTTTTAATATAAATATTGGTCTTCATACCTGTAGATAACGATGGTCTAATGTCATTTTCTGTTGACTTCGAGATGTGCATATATATCAATACTAGAAGTAAATAATCAACCGCCATGATAGCAACCTGTGTGTAAACAAATTGTTTAATACAAAAATTACATACAAAAAAAATATTTGAACTTAAAGTATTTGTTTTTTATGATTACAGTTAATTAAATAATATTTGAATAAAATTAAAGCTTTTCATGACACTTTATATGACATATGAGATAAAATGTGTTATTCGAACACACCTACTACTTGTTATGAATCATGAGAACGATATTTCACTTGACCCACATATTTCATCTTTTGACTGATGAATCTGTGGTCTCCATACTTAAATGTCAATATTGAAACATTCAAAAATATCCTGTACCAAGTTAGAATATTGCAGTTGATATGAATAGTTCATTTCTGTGTATGCTGGCGTTTGTTAAGAGCTTCTGTTGTTCCATTGTTTTTGTATTATAATTGATGTTTCCCTCGGTTTTGGTTTGTAACCAGAATTTGTTTCCGCTTAATTGATGTATGACTATTGAACAGTGGTATGCTACTGATATTATATGTGTGATAATGGTAAGTGGTTTCGATATTCAAGAATCCTATGCAAATTTACAAAGTTAAAATAAAAAGACGCAAAAAGTAGATATTTTTATCAATAATATTTCAACGAGTTAAGAGTCCGCCATCTTGGACTGTGAGTAAAATTAACCAAAGCCGTTTAAGCACAGTGATAGTTAATAATAATAAAATTAAAAAAACAGATGCTCCGCAGGGCGCAGCTTTATACGACCGCGGAGGTTGAACCCTGAACGGTTGGGGCAAGTATGGACAGAACGTTCAAGCAGCTGGATTCAACTCTAAATTTAGATTGTGATTACATGTAAATAGTCGACACAGCATAGGTTTCTGACACAGAATAAATGTGTTCTAATGAACTTTATTTTTTTTATTTTTTTTGCCTTTGAGGTATTCACTATGCTGTTGAATATTAATCCTCTCAAAAAAATTTTGAAGAAATTATCTTTTTATTTATGAAATCTGAAATAAGAAAAATTGAACCCCCCCCCCCCCCAATTTTAATTTCACACCCCCCTTTCCCTTATTCCAAAACTGATATCAATTCAAATTTCTAATGGAGTGTGCAACAATAACTACTCATTTAAATACATCATAAAATATTAAAATGTAAAAAAAGTGCTTGTTATCACTGAATGGTAAAGATTAAATAATTTATCAATTGGTAGTAAAAGTGAATATACATTGTATATTGTGTAAAACAATGATTTAAGTTGATTCTACTACTGTTCTAGACAAAGAAAGATAACTTCAATTGAAAATTTCTTGCTATTGTGCAATATTGTGCAATTAGATATTTCTTGGTATTGTGCAATACTGTGCAATTGAAAATACTTTCTATTGCACAATACTGTGCAATTGAAGATTTCTTGCTATTGCGCAATACTGTGCAATTGAAAATTTCTTGCTATTGCACAATACTGTGCAATTGAAGATTTCTTGCCATTGCTGAATACTGTGCAATTGAAAATTTCTTGTTATTGCACAATACTTAATATAATAATTTTGGATCCTGATTTGGACCAACTTGAAAACTGGGCCCATTATCAAAACTCTAAGTACATGTTTAGATTCAGCATATCAAAGAAGCCCAAGAATTCATTTTTTTGTTAAAATCAAACTTAGTTTAATTTTGGGCCCTTTGGAATTTAATGTAGACCAATTTGAAAACCGGACCAAAAATTAAGAATCTACATACACAGTTAGATTTGGCATATCAAAGAACCCCAATTATTCATCTTTTTATGAAATCAAACAAAGTTTAATTTTGGACCCCGATTTGGACCAACTTGAAAACTGGGCCCATAATCAAAAATCTAAGTATATTTCTAGATTCAGCATATCAAAGAACCCCAAGGATTCAATTTTTGTTAAAATCAAACTAAGTTTAATTTTGGACCCTTTAGACCTTAATGTAGACCAATTTGAAAACCGGACCAAAAATTAAGAATCTACATACATAACACAAAAGTGCTCATTTTCAGAAAATCTAGAACTGGAAAATTAAACAAAAATGCTCATGAAGTCTGTTTTCATACTCAAATCCAAAAGACAAAATTATTTTGTGCAAAACCCGTGCAATTGAAGAAAATTTTGCATTTTCTCAGTTTATTTATGTCCTGATACTGTGCTGGTGGGTCCTGTCATTGTGCTGATGGGTCCTGATGATCACGGTGCTGGTGATTTTGGGTAAAAAGTTTGTCATATTTGAAACAAATGTTACAAAATCAATAAAATTTGGCTGATAATTGTATTCAATCGGATCTGTGACTTCTATTTTTACTTTAGTGCATCCATTTCGCTGTTCTATAAGCGTTTTCAAATAATAGTAACTTATATTACACAAATGAACAACATCTTCCGTCCAATAGCAGATGAAAACGTATCTAATTAGAATAGTTTTATTCAAGATAATAAACATCTTTGAATTGATAATTCTTTACATAATATGTTAACTTAAACAGTTTTAAAAGGTGCTTAAAGTAAAGCGACATTTATAAGAGGGGGTCTTTTATAGACATTAAGGGTTGACTGGTTTATTCAGTTAAATATGCGTTCCACACACCGCTCGCAACTCTATCAAACCAACCCTTCCTCCTTTCCTCATTCATTGGTACAGTGGTGTAACAACACAACAATTTATCACATAAAACAATAACATTAAGACACAAATTATTGAACAACACATACTCGCAGCTACTGTGAAAGCTAGTTCAAAGCCGCATTTTCAACTAATACCGGTAGATAAACCAAGTTGTCTTAGATAAAAATCTCAATCGTACCGATCATAAAGTTCATGTTTTAATGTTTGATAAAGCAGAACTTTGAAAGTGTGCAGTGAATCTTGTGCTCACAACAGTTATTTCATAACTATGTATAAACAAGCATTAGCCTTTCAAAAAGGGCTACACGACTCTTAGCTGATGAAAATGCCGGAAAGTGCTCTCGCTTTGTAGATTAATTTATTTACTAGAATAGCCACGAAGTAGTATATATCGTTTAACGTTGTTGTTTATGAAACTCCAGAAGATTCGACTATTTATAGATAAAAGTTACCTGTGTACCAATATCATGAATATGCATGATTAATGACCAGGCAAAATCTAATTGCTAAAATAGAGAGGACAAATCCGATACTCTACGGGATTGAAGGACATTTACTAGGTTTGGATTGTCCTAACCAATCAATAAACTTTGATTATTCACGTCTCGTAATATCTTCCAATCAGGTAGCAAGAAAAATTCACGCACTGACTGTTCATCGTTCAATTCTTATTATTCCACTGCATGTTGATTTTGACAGCGAAATCAAAATTTGATTGGAAACTTTCACACGTGACGACGAACAAAACTTCATATTCACTTCTGAGTATCATATTCCCCTCTGAAATGTCGGGACTAAATCGTGCGACGTTAAGCGCGGTTTATGTACATAACGTCTTGAACTTCTTATTTTCTAAATACTTTTACAAATATCATTATCGTATTTCAGACATTAAAACAAAAAGACTAATTAAACAATTAATGTTTATCCGTACTGTTTATCAATATGTATGTTGTGTTTAGTAATAATTCCGGTATGTAAACTAATATTTGAAGTTCAGATAGTATACAAAGCTTAGGCAGTGGAATAAAACATTCATTTCCCTTGGCCTCTGGAGATATGAAGATTTGTTCACCCTCGAAAAATCATATTTCCCTCGGGCAGAGCCCTCGTGAAATATGATTATTCTTGGGTGAACAAATCTTCATATCTCCCTCAGGCACGGGAAATAAATGTATAATATCGACTCCTAGGAGTCGATAATCAGACATCTTAATAGAGAAGATACCGAGAAGTATTTTACAGTTAATGATCATGAAGGGGTAGAGATTGAGTTGAACTAAAATAAAAAAAAATATAGTATGTTCTTGCAAAAGACTTTAAAAAGTCTTTGCATTAAACTCTAAACAGCTTCTTATTGTCGTGAATTGTCAAATTATTATCAACAAAATCTCAATAACTTTGTTGAAACAAACAGAACAAAGGTGACCTATACATGTAGTTGTTAATTTCTGTGTCATTTTGGTCTCTTGTGGAGAGTTATCTCATTGGCAATCATAAGCACATCTTCTTTTTTTATATTTAAATAAAAATTTTATGGAGTTTGATTTACTTTTAAGCTTCAACCCTGGTGAGCCATGTTAGTTGTCGGTATGATATTGCACCCATCGCACGTAAATTTTCATATTTCCATCTTTTTTTCTGATTATTTTACCAAATTCATACGTGACAAATTGACAGGATTATTATCCTAGTAACCGGTGTTTCCCACGTATATATTGAATACAAGTTAAAAAAAAATAAACAATACTATACTTATGTGTGTGTCAATTTGTTTAGGTAAAAACAAAACTACAAAAACTTCGAAAACAAGAGAGAATTTTTTTTTAAATATCATGATTATCTGTCGATTTCTAGAACTATACTTAGTATTAAGATGACAGCTAGGGACTTCACATACTGGTGACCATGCTGTCTTTAATAATTATATTCATATACATATATAAACTGAGACTACTATAACACAGAGATTGATCACCATCAATTTATCGGATAATGTGAGTCTCCTTATAGTTAGATACGTTATTTTAACCTAGTTTCGTATTTAACCATGAGCGTAGCTACGTTTACGTCAAAACGCCCGGGCGTACACTTAAATTTTGAAAATAAAACAAATATTCGACATAGAATAAGAAAAACTGGTCAAAAGCACATCAGACTTGTGCTTCTTTTTTCAATGGATTGTAATTTTGAATAAAAAGGGACTAAATTTTCTAAAATAGAACATTTAATATATTTGTTCGAATCTTTTGTAAAAGTTTGAATCTACTATGAATTCTACGTACTTTTCTTATAGTTAAAGCAATTCACTACCTGCTCAGATTCGATATGCTGTTTGTATTTTTGTCGAGCCTGTGATTTATGTCCCAAAAGCGAGACAAAGCGGCGTCAATATTTTGGTTCCGAATGTGCATAAAGTCTTTTGAATGACTCTCCGTGAAATTTTACGAGAGTTGGACAGAAACTTTTTATGATAAAAGAGTATTCAGAGCAATAATAATAATGCAAGTATACCTTTAATTTTCCCGTATCTTAAGGACAAAATGTATTTCTTTCTGTAATTAATAAGTGGTCGCAGTTTGGGCTTACATTTTGTTATTTCTCAATTACATTAACTACTTGTCGAACCTTCATCGAATATTATAAAAATGCATGCCGAAGAAGCTTATTCGATGACTAATGTCTAAAGCTAAAATTTTGAAATCATTTGTTTTCGTTCATTTTTCTGTTCTTTTCTGATAGAAAGATAGCCGGACTCTTCTTTACGCAATTAATTGTTTTACATGCTCAATTTATAAACCTTCATATATTGTCGTGAAATATCCCAGATCAAGAAGAAAGTATAAAAAGAAAATTTTGGATTTTTTTTAAATCCCTTTAAAGGAATGATAAATTGATTCACTTTTTGTGGGAAAAAAATCCTGGGTGTTCCAGAACATTTTTTATATTGCACCTCTTAGAAT
Organism: Mytilus edulis; assembly: GCF_963676685.1. NCBI lineage: Eukaryota > Metazoa > Mollusca > Bivalvia > Mytilida > Mytilidae > Mytilus > Mytilus edulis. The sequence continues at coordinate 87,712,212 of NC_092345.1, read as the reverse complement.
TATTTTTTTAGTGTTTATTAAAAGGTTCTTTTTTTCGATTGTATGCTCACTCACGTCACCCTTTAAACTTATTTAGAAGTAATATTGGTTTGGACGTTTTCTCTAAAACCAATCACCATTAGGCTAGCTTCCAGTTTAATACGATGAATACGTTAACATATTACAAAATTTAACCAAAACAAATTAACCATTTAGATTCAAAAGTATGTTGCTATCAATGGTTTTTACTGACAAGAATCATTATGGTATCTCATTCTCGATAGTTTTCGGGGGCTTAGTCCCTTTCGAACCAACTACCAGCAGGTGCTTGAACATTGAGCGGGTGGCATCTGTCATATCCCTCGCCAAGGTTCGGGCGTACACGTAAAAATGACCCAGCTACGCCACTGTTAACCGTAGCATACGACATATATCACTACCTTATCACTCAGACAACTATAACACTGAGACTACTATAACACACTTTGTTATAGTAGTCTCATATATGATTAAACAAACTAAAGAGGTTGAAACTGGTACTTTGGCATTTTTAATTATTTGTTGTAACAAGAATATTTGTGCTGAATGGAAACTGTGTTGGTCAAAATCTCATATTGGTTATAAATGTTGTCCTACCAAGTTTCGTTATCTGATCTGAATTTTCTGAAAAGTGCAAGGTAGATAGGCATTTTTTTTTTTTTTTGTTATTACGGACGCCAAGTCAATACATGTACAAATGTAGCTCACACCGCCCCTTGCCACAGGTGAGCTTATAGCGAAACGGGTTGATAACCAGTTATTTCAAATCAGTTTTGTAAAATGTGTAGATTTGTATTGTTACAGCAGATGACAGTGAGGGCATTCCGGTGTATTGATATCGCGTAGATTTCCATTAGGTAACTTTCGTTTTGGGTTTTTAACCGATCTATGAACATGATGAATACAGAGATATCATCAACATTCCTTATCGCTTGTTATAAATCCATTTCTTTATTGAATACTCATCGAATACTTTTTAAATAAGATAAATATTAATAACATTAAACTGTTTTGTTATATGTATATACATATAAAAAAAAAACAATGATATCTATGCACACGCATGGGAAAGAATATCTCAAAAATGTTTGCAATCTCAAGGAACGATAACGCTGCATGGATGATTAAACATATTTTGCGGGAAAATACGAATGCCTACTCAAATCCATTCTATTAGAAAAATCGAATTATTTCAGTAGAGTGTCCTATATGCACTTGTACTGCACTATTATTTATATAGTAGAAGAGAATGATATACAAATACATGAACATTATATATACATGTAGCTGTAATAAACAAGTATGAATATGTTAAATAACAATAAACCAGAGTATACTGAGTTGTATCACTACAATATAATAGTCATTACGTTGAGGTGGAATTCCCTGTCAGTAATTTATCATCGACGCACGAATTTGTCCCAGAAAAAGAAATTAGATATCTGTAAACAAACTTTACTTTCAGATATAGAGATGTGATTTTTTTTTCTGAGACAAGTCTTTATCATTATATCCATCGGACAGCTGTCATCCGATGTTCAGTACATCAGTACTTTGATTTTCAACTGTTATGGCTTTTAAAAGTTAAATGTAGGTGTATAATTTAGGTTTTTTTTTCCATCTTATTATAATCATCACTCAATTGGTAGTATGAAGCTACGAGATATTTTAGTTTTTGAAATTAAAACCACATTTAACAAAACCGATTTCTGTATGTGCAATCAAGTATAAATTCAACTGAAAAAAAGTACACGAAAAGATAAAATATTGATTTTAATTTGCATATCTGACCCTCCTTTCCCATCCAGCAACAGCTCTTTTTTGGGGGGAGGGGGAGAAAAAATGGGCAATCATTTTATCGCATTTTACTTCCAAGGCGTGTTTGAGTTGATTGTTTTGTCCTGAAAACACATAAATAAAAATCAAATGTTTGATATATCTGGCTTTACTTTCGATTAAAAAAAATATATACAAAGGTAACATGTTTTAATGTTATAGTACTAAGAATTCACTGTATCAAAAAATGAAATAAATGCGTGAAGTGAAATACCTCAGTAACGAGTCATTACTACAGAGAAGGTGTGTTTGGAACACAAAACTTAAAAGCCTCGTGATATTACCAATATTTAAATAAGTATTTCTAGGCAGGCATTTTTTTCCGGTCTCTCGTTTTTCACTCAATTTCAATTAAAATTAAGGCATATTTTTATTTTCATTCATGCAATATATTTAAATATAGAAAAGTAGGACAAATCATTCAACCCCCCCCCCCCCCCCCTTAATTCTGTATCAAAAATCTTTGAGAACAGTCATATATTTTGTATAAACTAGACTTTCTTTTGGAATTATAAAATGCAAAACTTAAAAAATCTTATTTCTGTTGATGTTATCTAGGTTATATCGTCTTTATTCTCTGACAAATTCAGACCTCCCTCTTACTACCCCCCCGCCCCCCAAAAAAACTCTTAAAAAACGTAAAAAACGCAATACTATAATAGACTAGTCATCCTTTTAGTCAGCACCAACTTGTTTACAAAGAAATCTGATTGTCACTGGGGTAAAGCTGATGACCGTAACTGCATTCACGGTCATCCCAAGATGTCGGATGAAAAATTAGGTCAGTTTCTGTATTGTCTGTTAAAGTGTTTCTATATCATTTTCTTTACAAATCATACATTGAAACGATGTAAATTTATAAAAGAATCACTCGAAAATCACTAATTACTTCCGAGAAATGTGCATGGAACGGGAAATTCGATTTGAAAAAATCGTTAAGATGACCGTAAATCATAATCAAAATATTTTCAAGATGACCGTAACATAAAACAAGGATGACCGTGATTGGTAAAAAGATGGCCATAACTTGTAAAGGATGACCGTAATTTGTAAAGACTGACTGTAATTTATATAGGACGACCGTAACTTTTATAGGATGACCATCAATTCTAAGAAATATCCGTATTGTATTCAAAGCTTTTTTGTTGGGTTTGTCGATCTCAATAGGGGCTCGGTTAGCGGATATAAATATGTTTCATAAATTTCTTTTTTTAAAGTATAATATATTTGGCCATATTTAGGATTTATAACAATGATAGTAAATTGCATATTTCTCGTAAACAATGAAATATTTATTGATATCGACGTTAAAATTTTAACACAAATTGACAGCGATACGACGAAAATTTGAAGAAACATGAATGTGTCCCTAGTACACGGATGCCTCATCTACACTATCATTTTCTATGTTTAGTGGACTATGAAAATGGGATAAAACTGTTAATTTGGCATTAGAATTAAAAAGATCATACCATAGGGAAAATGTGTACTAAGTTTCAATTTTGTTTAACTTGAAGCTGGACAAACGGACAAACAAACAGACGAACGGACGAACGTACGCACAGACCAGAAAAACATAATGCCAATAAATGGAGCATTAAAAACATTAATAATACATACGAATATTTGGTAATCGAGCCCATGTGTATGTTTCCAGAGAAAGCAGATTAAAATCTTAATTTGTCTTGATATATGCAGGCGGAAACACTTTTGAAATAGAACAAAAGAATCGAAGCTCTGTGTTTATCAAGAAAGCGATAAAAGTTAACTGTAATGTTTGATATAGTAAAAAAATTTTAAAAAGTTAATAGAAACAAATAAAACGACAATTTTCTTATTTTAAAAACACCATTTGCATAAGTTTTCAATGTATCTATTACATAGTAATGCAAAACAATAAGATATCAAGTCGACGACATGGTTCTTATCGGGGCCTTTTATAGCTGACTATGCGGTATGGGCTTTGCTCATTGTTGAAGGCCTTACGGTTACCTATAGTTGTTAATGTTTGTGTCATTTTGGTCTTTTCTGGATAGCTGTCTCATTGACAATAATACCACATCTTCTTTTTTATATATAGTATCTATAAGTTGGATGTAGAAAATGCATAACCTCCGAATTTTTTTTTATCACGGACGGAGAACATATCAATCTTTTAGTTCAGAAATTTTCGTGTCTGCCCTTCCATTATGTGAATCAAGAAAAAATTCCCCAAAACAGGTAACGATTGTATCGAAAAGAGAAAAATCGAGTGCACCTTTTTATACTGCAATCAGCTATTTTACTATACAGATAAAGCTATACGTATAAACGTTAGCTTTATACGTCAATGACCTCAACTCACCTATAAGCCCCGCCTACTTACAACGTCACGTCACAACCATGACAACGTGTAGTAACAATGGTCAAACTTTTATGAATTTAAACCTGTTATGTCTTCAAATTGGTAATTTATATACCATGTTTATCAAATGTTATTAATTAAATTCATTTTCCCTTTCTAATTCCTTAAATTGCCAATGCTTACCGCCTAGACTACGCTCATAGGGAAATACCCTAAAATGGTACCCCAAGGGGGAAATTCCAAACACTTTTTTTTAATAATATTTGTTTCATATTTTTATTATTTTTTTATTTTTTTTATCGATTTCAGTATAAAAACAATATACGTATAGTGTCTTGAAATATGAAATTTATTTGTATTCGGCACGAAACGGGAAAATGCTCGGTAGAACCTCGCATTTTCCCGTTTCTAAGCCTCATACAAATAAATTTCATATTTCAAGACACTATACGTATATTGTCTAATTATGTTAGGGCATGTTTGGGTGTATATTTTGTCTTTAAAACGTACAAAGCAAGAGTATTTTATATAGCATCTCGCTTCAGATTCTATCATTATTATATATCAAAGCTACAGGTTGACTTTATAACGTAAAAAAATGACAGTACAAAAAGATGAAATAAATGGGTCAATTGAGATACCTATCTAATGAATCACAAAAACAGAGTAGGTGTGTTCGAATCGCTATTTTTTTTCTAAAAGTACTTGACGACAGTCTTTTAATTTGGATGATGAAAATGGATATCTTCGAAAAAATATGATTTTCTTGTGTGTGATAACTAGGGTTTATAATCTTCAACCACTGAAAATGTTTAGTCTGCCCTTCCACGAAATATTTAATTAGAATTTTTTTAAATGCTTAAGAATTTTCAAAAATTCCATCTGGCATCCAAACAGACAATATTTTTAAGTTGAATCAATGCAGACAAGATCATTAGCTAATGCTCATTAGCTAGTAGATGCATTTGTCTTTTAAAATATAACTGACATATAACGATCGATCGTAATGGTGCTATGTGGATAAATTTATCAGTTTTCAAGATCAAAATTGGCAGAGCGTCATCCCTACAATGGCTTCCATTTCTACGATTGTGAGCATGAACTGGCGTAATGGGGAGATAATTTTGAAGAAGTAGAATCCTGACTGTATGAATAACATTTCTGTATATATATACAAATTGACAACGTTCCGCCTTGTGATACGCTTTTCGTACAATACTATTTTAAGGATCTACTTTGCTGGAGCTCACCTTCACTAGTTTATTCGAATGATATTTTCAAAATATTTCTGTTATTTTATTTGCACGACAAAATGAAAGACGATATAATATCAATGGGTGCGTACATGCAGTTTTTTGGCATTTTTAAAAATGTGTATTTATTATATGTCATTAAAAGGAATCCCAGAAACAAAAAAAAAATCTTCTGTCGAGCAGTTGAAGGCTGTGCACCGCATTTTTTTCATTATGCTTGTAAGGTGTCATTTTATCGCGCTTTTGTAGCATGTTTTCCCTTCCTGTTCATTTGCATGTCTTTTGGCATATTCATTTTAAAAATTGAACCCTCTACTGTAAAAAAGATACATATGGTAATCTTTGCATTTGAAGCACGTCTTATTTTCTTCTACCTATAGGATAAAACTCTCATATTAATATGTGTATACCAACACGATTAATCATTTGATACAAAAAGATAGTTATATAAATACGGATATTTCTTAGAATTGAGGGTCATCCTTTAAAAGTTACGGTCATCATTTACAAATTACGGCCATCTTAAAAGCAGTTACGGTCAGCCTTGTTATGAATCGCTGATTCTGTTACGGTCATCTCGATTGTGATTTACGGTCATCTTGGCGATTTTTTCAAATCGAATTTCCCGTTTCATGCACATTTCTCAGAAGTAATTAGTGATTTCCGAGTGATTCTTTTATAAATTTACATCGTTTCAATGTATGATTTGTAAAGAAAATGATATAGAAACACTTTAACAGACAATACAGAAACTGACCTAATTTTTCATCCGACATCTTGGGATGACCGTGAATGCAGTTACGGTCATCAGCTTTACCCCAGTGATTGTAGCTGCTGAAGACACATGATTCTAACGCACAGAAACAAGGCTGAGTTTCATTTGGTTGTATAAAAAGAAAAGTATCTATGTACAGTATCATACAAATTTGTCAGAGAATCAATATTCAGAATGTTTAGATTACACTGAATTCATTATCTAAACTCATCTACGAAGTTTTCTTATAAAGTATATGAGATATCTTATAAAATTAGACAATATACGTATAGTGTCTTGAAATATGAAATTTATTTGTATGAGGCTTAGAAACGGGAAAATGCGAGGTTCTACCGAGCATTTTCCCGTTTCGTGCCGAATACAAATAAATTTCATATTTCAAGACACTATACGTATATTGTTTTTATACTGAAATCGATAAAAAAAATAAAAAAATAATAAAAATATGAAACAAATATTATTAAAAAAAAGTGTTTGGAATTTCCCCCTTGGGGTACCATTTTAGGGTATTTCCCTATGAGCGTAGTCTAGGCGGTAAGCATTGGCAATTTAAGGAATTAGAAAGGGAAAATGAATTTAATTAATAACATTTGATAAACATGGTATATAAATTACCAATTTGAAGACATAACAGGTTTAAATTCATAAAAGTTTGACCATTGTTACTACACGTTGTCATGGTTGTGACGTGACGTTGTAAGTAGGCGGGGCTTATAGGTGAGTTGAGGTCATTGACGTATAAAGCTAACGTTTATACGTATAGCTTTATCTGTATAGTAAAATAGCTGATTGCAGTATAAACAATTTTTATATAAGATATCTTATATAGTTTATAAGATATCTTGTATAGTTAATGAGATATCTTATAAAGACAATTATATAAGATATCTGATAAACTATATAACATATCTTATAAACTATATAAGATATCTTATAAACTATATAAGATATCTTATAACTTATAACCTTTAGGCGATATCTTATAAACTTTAGGAGATATCTTATAAACTAAATAAGATTTCTCCTATTAAATATCTTATAAACTAAATAAGATTTCTCCTATAAAATATCTTATATAATTTCATTTTTATGAGATATTTTATATATTATATGAGATATCTTATATATTATATATTATATTATATTATATAAGATATATTTAATGTTATATATAAGATATCTCCTAAAATTTATAAGATATCTTCTAAAATTTATAAGATATCTTATAAAGTATATGAGATATCTTATAAACAATTTTTATATAAGATATCTTATATAATTTATAAGATATCTTATACAATTTATAAGATATCTTATATAGTTTATAAGTAATCTCATATAGTTTATAAAATATCTTATATTGTTTATGAGATATGAGAAAAACAGAAAACAGTCCATTCAAAAATTATGGGTTCATTTTTTCATAATTGCAGTAAACAGATTCACATGAATGTCAATTTTAAGAAAACAGATAACAGCTAATTAGTCAATTACAGTTAAACATCAATGATCTTAAATATTTGCCACTTTTTACTAAAATATAAAGGCACAGAACCAGGGCATAGAAGCACAGAACCTGGACCGTTTTTCTTACCGTCAGCACAGCGTCAGGACAATTTCGTTTAACTAACTTGCACGACTTTTGCAATAAAATATTGTTGTAATATACTTGTACTTATGACGTATCAGAGAAAAATAAGCAACAAAACAGTCGTTTTATTGTCGTTCTGATACAATGTAAACAAACCCACCAGCACAGAATCAGGACCCACCAGCACCCGTCAGGACCAAATCACCAGCACAGAACGTTCTTTCGCAGGACAAGCTTACCCACCGTGTAGTAGTAAATGTTAAACTTTATAAATATAGCCCTACAGATCTTATCAGGAAACAGAAAATTTTCAAATAAATCTGTCACTCCGATTATAATTGTGAGATAAGACTTTAGCCATATGCTTTACCTTAGTCATAATATGATAACAAGAGAGAAAAATATTTAAAAATACCAATTTTGGATATTAAAATGAAGATATCTTTTTTGCCATTTTTATTTGCTTTCATTGCAAGTTAACACTTATAATGAAAGAATGCAGTCAGTAATACTTCAAAAATAAAAAGAGATAAATGCATTATATTATTGTTCATTTAAAGGTCAACGAGCCAAAAATTAATGCAAATATTAAGCCTCGGTCACACCTTACCGGATAGCACGAATGGACGCCTAACGGGTGGAAAAAAAGTTGTCCGTTGACAAAATGGTTATCCGTTGGGAGTCCGTTGAAGTACTGACCGAATAAAACGGACGTGTAACGGATGCATAACGGACACACACCGGATATGCAACGTACGAGAAACGGACACGTACCGGACAGAACGGATGTCGAACGTACATCTAACGGACGAGTACCGCATAAAACGGACACCTAACGGAAGCGTACCGGATAAAACGGATGAACAAGATATACGGAAAAATCAAAGGCGACAATAATAATACATGTAAATCGCATAAATATTCAAAATGTTTCAGTGTAACTGGTTTTGGTTTGTTCTTCAAAATTCCGCCAAAGGGCAGTGTCTGGCCTGAATAAGAACTGCTTGATTGTGAAGACGTGCCTATACTCTAAGATCGATTATGAATAATAAGAACTCATGAACCTTAAGAAATCTGACATACCAATAATTGGCATTTCTGACGCGAAATTTTCAATTGGCTTTTATCCGTTTCAGATTCGTTCATCATCCGTTTTATCCGTTATACGTCCGGTAGAAGTCCGTTTCTCATCCGTTCAACATCCGTTTTATCCTTTAAACGTCCGGTAGAAGTCCGTTGGTGAATTTATCTTCCAGACCTCCAACGGATGTATAACGGACACGTAACGGATACAAAACGGAAACGAAACGGACGAGTACCGTACAAAACGGACGCCTAACGGACGTTCAACGGACATTTAATCCGTTGGACGTCCGTTCAAAGTTTTCATACCTGCCAACTGTCACTATTTGCGGGGGATTCCCCCATGGAGGCTCCCAAATTGAAATTTTGAAACAGCAATTTTGTCCACAATTTTATACAAAACAATTAATTTTACAATGGCAAAAGGCTTGTAAAAGTATGAAGAAGCCAAAAAACAACATTAAAATATATTTGAAGGCCCCCTTGAAGGTTTTCTGGGACTGTGGCAGCCATTTTGCACGTAAAATCCCCATGGGCATTTTGAAAAGTTGGCAGGTATGAGTTTTGAACATGCTCAAAATTTTCCACCGGACAGAACGGACTTCGACGGATAAAACGTACGCTTAATATCCGTTAGGCGTCCGTTCGAGCTATCCGGTAAGGTGTGACCGAGGCTTTAACAAAAACTGTAGCACTTACTGTAAATTGACCAAAACTGTTTTGTTTTAATACTGATTTTAACATTTCAAATTTACAACAGTTGTTTGCTTAAAATAGTTTTACCAATTTAAAAAAAAAAACTTGGCATGATTTAAGCTATGTGTTTTATAAGACAGTTTATACAGGTCCACAACTATATGCTATCAATTAATTTATATCTGAACTTTGGCTGCTGAATTGTTACGTTAAAATAGAACAATTGCAACTATCGAACTTGGGCTTCCAAAAGCTAAATATTTAAGTCTCTATGTATACTATATCGTCTATCTAAAGTAAAAGTTATATTATTAAACGTGTTATTTTCAATTTGTTTCATACTGCATGTATCAAACTTACCCACAATTGGCCAAAAGATAATTTTATATGAACTTGTGCAAAAAAGGGTTTTAAACGAAGCGAGGCCTTATGAGAAATGTAATATTTTCCCCTTACAACAATTTTCAGAATGTTAAGTTATACAAAACACTTCTTCAAATTATAAATGTACTTTACATGGAAAAAAAGTTTTCGATACCATAACACATAATGATGAAATGGTCTCAAGCAATGTCTAGATTTGATAAGCTATTTGTTAATTTAGGCCGTATCCCCACAACTTTTTGTAAAATAAAAAGTATATCAATGATATGGGAGATGGAAATATGCTTGTTTTTGCTCAAGTCTTTGCTTATATATGACGAATAAAGGCAAAAGTAAATACCGCTGCAGAAGAAACATGAAGCTTGGTTGTCACTAGCCCGTTGATTCATCCTAAAAGTCAACAGTATGGTCCGATGCAATGTTTATTCACTTTACTGTTTAAAACCTACATGAAGTTTCAGACTCAAAAGGCCAACATTTTAACCACTAGCTAGAAGAAAGTCTTTGAAGTAGACGAGGTAAAACAACACTGAAGATGGGAGACAACTCTAGGGATACATTTTTCTTTTCCGATTTTCGTGCAGTAAAAAAATGTTTCAGTAAAACCGCTTGTCTCATACATACTAATCGTCAGTGCGTTGATATTGAAACAAAATTTGATACATAAAAACATTCCAATTTTCGTAAAATGATCATTCAATAATTCGAGCATGATAGTCGTAACTAAAAAAACAAAAATGTCGTAACTAAAAAAACAAAAATGTTCAGGATGGTCGTAACTTAAAGTTGTGATGGTCGTAACTCTTTATTAAATAGGACCTAATAAGACAAGTCAATAGTTTTAAACGTGTCTTTTGTTATATGAATATATTATATGATATGTTTGTGAAGTTGATTTCACTAAATGATAAAAACTAAAAGAGGTGAAGAGAGGGATACCTGTAAAGTGCGAAAGGAAAGAAAATTGGAACGAATCGAAAAAAAAAAACCCAATACAAAATGAAATGATCAGTCACTGTTACTTAAAATATAATGTATAAAATCAACCAAGAGGCAACTAAATATAAGCTGTTAAGTTTAATAACAATATAAATTCTCAAAAGTGGAGAATTCATTTTAACACACAGCTCTGGTTAGTATCATTCTTAGTTACGAATTAAGAAAAGGCGATGTTAACAAATTTGACATCACATGAAATAACAGTATCCTGATTTATATTCTTTATATTTTGCATGTATTGAAAAGATAAACTTTTTAAAAACAAGTATGTACCTACTAGTTGGAATTTAAAAGAAAAATCTACAATTTAAAATTGATACTTTAAGTCGAAAGAGCATAAGTAAGGAGTCAAAATAATGTTATGAGGATCGTTATCGAGACAAGACCATATCCGCGAATTCGCAGGTCCGTAATCGAATTAAACAACATACATCTTATTCTTAGCCTGGATTTTGAGAAGTCGTATTGTCATTTGGTATATAGTCAAGCTGATTATAAGGTGCAAATTCGAAGTTCAGGTATAATTATTACCCGTGGTTTTAGAAAATTCTGAATACGCCTATTGGTACCATGCTATCCGTTATACATCTTTGTCTTTCTTATGGAAAATACCATGAACCCTGGACCACACATTTTCATTCCCAATTCATAAAGGGAATGATGCATCCGATCTTAATAACTATCGAGGAATTACAATTACTGATTCATTGGGGAAGCCTTTTTAATAAGATACTTAATACACGTCTTTGTAAATCCTTAGATAAATATCATATCATTGATGAGAGCTAAATTTGAAAAAAAAAAAAAAAACACGACCATCTGACCATATGTTCATTCTAAAAACTATTATAAATAATAAATAAGTATTGTAATACAAGAGAAGGTAGAATGTTTGCCTGCTTTGTTGATTTCCAGAAGGCTTTTGATACTGTCATTCACCCAGGGATAAAACTTAAAACTTAAGCTATTGAATATAGTTAGAGAGTATGGTAAGAGATCTCTTTAGAACTAAAGTTGGAGTAAAACAGGGAGACAATTTGAGTCCAAATTTGTTTAATTTTTTTATAAATGAACTTCCTGATTGTGTTAAAAGTTCACCTGATCCAGCTGTTGTTTATTCACGACCAGCCTATTCTTTACTATACATATGCTGATGATCTTGCCATTTTTTCAATTATAGCAAAAAAATGTAGATCAGGCTTATTTATCCTAAGATTCTTTCAGAAAGACTACGCATTAAATTTTGTCAATCTTTCTTAACTCGGTAGATTCACTCTGTATTTTGTCATTGCAAAGTCTATGATCAGATACTGGCACAGGCTTGACAATTTGGGATCATCTTTCCACTACTAGAGGAGGCATATTTAGAGTCAAAATTACTACACGAGTTAAAAAAAATCCTTCACAGTATGGATCCTTAAACTTCTTTCTAAAGAATATGGGGGTCAGCAATTCACATTGTTTACTATATGCTGATGATAATGTATTTTTTTTGAATTTCAGCAAAAGGACTTCAGCAAACAGTATTCACACATAGCTTGTAGCCAGGATAATATTCAAAAGATAGATCTTTATGCTTCAACTCAGGTCTTTTAAATCTGAGTACATTCATACAATATAAACATATAACATAAATATTATTTTCAACCTGCATATGTATGTGATAGTTGCCGCAGTACATTTAGTTCTACCTTGTTATATTATCTTAGCTACAAGGCTGGCTATAGACTACTAATATTTGATCTTACTCTTAAATTCAAAGCGTGTATCATTGTAAAATATATACCTGCATATATGTATGCAATATTTGCCACAGTACATTTAGTTCTACCTTATAATATTATCCTGGCTACAAGCCTGTCTACAAACTACTGATATTTGATCTTACTCTTAAATTCAACGCGTGTAGCATTGTAAAATATCTCAACCTTATTCATACTTTCTAGGTTAACACAATGTTCATTGCGACACCATGGATTAAGTTTTTATTCTGAACCGATACTCAGAACAATTATCAATGATATACCGCAAGATCGTCATGTAATCAATAAAAAATAAAGACAACACGATAAAAACACCAGGCATTTGTGGATTTTCATTAATCGTGATTCACCAAAAGCCGAATATTTGAAAGCCAATGGTTTATAAAAACTGCAATAGCTGATTAAAAATTAAAGAAGATTGTTCAAAATTGTACGTTCAATAAGGGGACGACCATTTGATATTCTGGGGGGGGGGGGGGGGGGGGGGCAGGAGGATTTTGAAAATAGATAACTCAGCCTTGATAATCAAAAAAATAAATGGTTTGTTCTGTGGTAGTTTGAAAATAAATTACCTGACTTGCAATGTATAGAAAATAAATAACTCAGCAGGTCTAATCGAAAGTATGAGATAACACCAGATTCTTCATAAATTCATCTTTTTTCCCCAAAAAATCGGGAAACACTTCCCAATTTTTTTAATTACAAAAGTATAAATATTATTTAAATATACTTGAAATGTCTGAGAATTGGTTTCATTTAACTTGAAGTATATTGTCTCAGGAAACCTTACCTCACCTTTATTTTAACAGGGCCGTAACTCCATGTAGGAAATTTCAAAACCAAATGCTTGTCTCCATATCAAATTGTGTTCACGGCCTTGCAAGAAGAAAGTTCTGTTTTCCCTCAGACTTATAGCCCTGATTTTTCGGGATCAATGTTTCTTATTTTATTTGTCTTTTGTTCATTGATTGTCCTTCTGTATTCTGTTAGTGTTGCATTCCTTTTGTAATCTAGTAATTTCGTTATGAACTTGATCATGAGTTTAAAAAAAAAACAGCAGCCACAGGCTTAACTATTTGAATTCCATTTTTGCTTTATCATGCACATTGGTCTTTTGATGTTTTCCCTAGAAACTTCAGTCTTACACTGAATTTATACATTTTGCTTTGAGACCAAAATATTGTTAAAAAATTATTAAAACAAAACTTCATTTTCAGATTATGAAAGGGTCTTCCGAACACCCAGAAAGCATGATTTTGCATCATTTGTTCTATAGCTTCTTGGGCCTTCAGTGGCTCCAAAACCCTTCAAAAAATTTTTTGCCTCACTCCGCTCGGCGTAGTAGCTTTGTCAATACATTTAAAAGTGCCTAGTTATAACTAAACTTAACACTATGTGTATATGCAATTGGGAATTTAAAAGATTCATTTCTGCAGAGGGGGATGATTAATCTAATTAAATGGTACATAATGACTTGACTATACTATATGTATTATTTATAAACAAAACATTTAAAAAATTGTATGTTTTCGAATATCAAAAATATAGTTGTGAAAATGAATAATCAGTCCCTTTCTTTAATGAAAATGAAAAATCTTGCTTCAATAGTGCAGAAAATGAATAATCTGTTCTCTTAGTTTGCAAAAATAAATAACCGATCAAAAACAAATCCTCCTGTTTATTAACATGGTTATGCATGTGCACAGTACTTTTAAAATAGCTTGATAAAAGTTCGTCTAAATACTTGAGTTACAGTCATCTTTCAAAGTTACGACCATCTTGTGTCGGTTACGACCATCATCCAAAATACTATAGTTGACATTACGACCATCACAAGTTAAAGTTACGACCATCATGCTCGAATTTTTGAATGACTATTTTAAGAAAATTGGAATGATTTTATGTGTCAAATTTGGTTTCAATGAGAATGCACTCACGATATGTGTATATGAGACAAGCGGTTTGACGCAAATGAACCTTTTACTGCACGAAAATCGGAAAAGAAAAACTTATCCCTAGAGTTGTCTCCCATATTCAGATGGTCGTAACTATTTTAACTAAATAGTTACGACCATCCGCTTACCACCAGTGAAACAACAAGTAATAAGTGCTTTTGGTACAGATTCAGTGAAATCTCTTAAAAGCAATTTAACGTAGGTGCATAGAACCTCACATTTCACTTGCTTCATACTGACTATTAGATTTAGTCCATTAAAACTGCACGTTTTAAACTCTTTATACTGTTTTTGTATTCTTTTCTGTTCAGTGTTCACAAATGAGTAAGACGTCTAATTAAATACCACAAACACAAATAGAAAACTAGAAAAAAAAACGTCAGTGAAAAGGCAAGCATGCTACTTTTTGAGAGAAAAAAAATGTAAGCTGAAATGTTACTTTTTTACAACAATTCTATGAAATTAAAGTTGAAATAATTTATTCTCATATAGTTTGACAAATTAATACCATAAGATCATTCAGGGAAGTTGTCAAAGTGCAAATTCAATATTTGCTGAAATGTTCCTGTAAGACCACAATTAATTTCGCTATCATTTTTTATAACGTTTTTTTACATTGAAAAATAACCTACCATTTGTAATGAACATTAGAGTTTCACATTATATACCTCTACTAAGTCAGATTTAAAGATACCAGAAAGTACTTAAACAATATCAGAAAATGTCTAAAATTAAGTGATATTGAAAATGATTTATGTGAAGGAAAAATCACAATGCAGGATTGTACAGATGCAATATTCAAAATGAAAGTAAATAAAGCTCCAGTTTTAGATGGACTTAATATTGAATTTTACAGAAAATTATAGGAAAAAATAAAATGTTTAAATGTATCTGTATTCAATTTTTGCCATAAAAAAGGAGAATTGTCAACTTAACAAAAAGTCAGAGCAATATCATTAATATATAAAAAAGAAGATTCACTTTCTTTAAATAATTATCGTTCGATATTAAACTCTGTTAAATTAGCAGGGTGCCCCATGTGTATCAGGATCTGCTTACCCTTCCGGAGCACCTGAGATCACCCCTAGTTTTTGGTGGGGTTTGTGTTGCTTATTCTTTAGTTTTCTATGTTGTGTCCTGTGTACTATTGTTTGTCTGTTTGTCTTTTTCATTTTTAGCCATGGCGTTGTCAGGTTTTTTTTTGTTTGTTTTTTTTTTTTTGTTTCATGAGTTTGACTGTCCCTCTGGTATCGTTCTTCCCTCTTTTAAGATGTAAAATTCAATTGTTAGACTTTGCACTTGCTCAAAGATTAAAACAATATTACTAAAAATAATTCATACTGATGGTTATATAAAAAATAGAAACAGCCGCAAACACATGATATCATTGATTACTCAAAGAACTTTCAAGTAGATGGTATGTACTAAAAGGTGGAGTGGAGTGGTGGAGTGCTTGAGTGTTGGGAGTGGGGTCATGGAGTGAAATACTTAACATATCCTAGTAATTTATAATTTTAACTTTGCTTTGCATGTACAATTATTTACAAGATTTGTAATAACTACGGTAAAATTGCTGAAAGACCCCTTCCTAAATTATAGAAATCTATCATTTTAATTATTCATATTTTTTTTAAAATATTGTTTGGAGATATAACCTTGAAAAATGTTTAAAAATGCCCATGACACATCCAATGTTAATTATACTGATATAATTTACTTGAATGCAGTTGGACGCTACAATGACAGATGATATGCACCATGAAAGTTAAATTTTACATCCTATGATAAAAGTTTTGCACATCGAAAAAAAAAATCTATGGAAAACCGTATAAATGTACTTCCTTCCCATTTGTCCTTTCTACATTACTTGCGACAGTATTGCATTTTTATGTGAAATAACTTAAAGGGTAAACATTATTTAATAGATTTCCACAACTTGAGGTAATTTACGATAAAATGATATCACAAAAAGAACAGAACCAGAATCAAACAACAACTTATAAAAAACTAATAAAACTTGCAAAAATTAATCGAAGTCAAAAACTCTCTTTGACGCGGCATTATTGGTGTAACGTCGTGTTGTAGGAACATCGTGCACAACGTTTGTTGAAACATTTATTATATGATTTTATAGCTACATATACAAAAATATCCTATAAATTGGTGTAATTTCAAAACTATTGAACCCACAACTCCACTACACTTTGTTTACTAACTCCATGTTTTCACTCCATGACTCCACTCAAAAACGCAAGCACTCCAACACTCCACCACTCCACCACTCCACTCCATCACTCCACCTTTTAGTACATGCCAAAGTAGATGGAGCTATACATTTTGTTGATTTTTCTCCGGCATTTTCATTTTACTCCCTTGAATGGAACTTTATGTCAAAAAACTTAGAAAAATTTGACTTTAAAAGTCGTTTTTGTAAGATGTTTTAAAACTATGTACACAGACATTAGAGTTTGTATATTCAACTATGATTGGGTGTCCAGCAGATTTAACATTTTTCGCGCAATTCGACAAGGATATCAAATTTCTTCGATATAACTTCGTATTGGTAGTTGAAATTATGGCAATTAAACTAAAACAAAATAATTACCTCAAAGGTTTAGAGGTAAAATTAGATGGAAGCAACTGCCGACTGAAAATATGTCCACTTGCAGATGATACAACTCTATTAAATCTTAAATCACCAAAATATGTTAGTTAAGACATTAATATAATTGAAACATTTGGAAGCTTTTCAGGATTACATTTTTAAACAGAAATAAAACAGAGGGATTTTGGTTGGGAAAAATTAGAAGTGACAAGTTTGAAAACATAAATTGGAAACAGATAACATTAAAAGTCTTGGCTTTTACTTTGGTTATTACAATAAAGACTGTCAAAAACTAAACATGAATTAACAGCTAAAAAAATGTGAAAAATAATTTCAGACTGGATGAAAAGAAATTCAACATGAATAGGTAAAATAATACTAGTAAAATCATTAATTCTTCCAAATTTAACTTATTTGGCATAAAACATGTACATACAAAATGAAATAATACACAATTTTAAAACTCTAGTATATAATTTCATATGAAACGGAAAAAAAGATAAAGTTAAACGTGCAACTCTTTGAAAAAACTATTTAGAAGGTGGGTTAAAAATGATCGACATAGACTTAAATCTCAAAGCAATTCAATTACGTTGGATTTTAAAACTTAAACACAGCTCTGTTGATAATTGTTCAATCATATCCCAAGTTTACCTAAACAAATTTGGTAAAATCCTTATATTTGAAATGAACATTAAAAATGTAAATATGTTAGACAAAAATTATTTAAATCCTTTCCTGGGTTCTATCAGCAATTGATTAAGACTTGGATTAATGTTAAGGGTGGGCAGACAAAAGTCCCACAAAAGTTTCTAGATTTAAGAAAGCAGATTTTATGGGGCAATCATAACTGACGTATCTATCATCATGTCTTTAAACAGTATAAGCAGTGACATGCCGTCGCCATCTCAACTATCGATTGGTCGTCGATGTAAAACAAAACTACCTACAACGGAGTTACTGAGAACCGACGTTCCGGAAAAATCAAAGAACACTTTTTTTAAAAACAAGAGAAACAGAAGCTGTATGTATGGTAAGAATACACAAGAACTATCAAAATTGAATGTAGCGACAATGTATATATTCAAAGCGGAAAGCGTTGGGAACCAGCAGTCGTTGTTAAAAAAAAATTCGCGTTCGTATATTGTAAAAACAGAAAATGACAAACTGTACAGAAGAAAAAGAAAACATTAGATGGATAACAAAAACAATGTCTTAATTGAAAATAACGATTTAGACACTGAGACAATAGCGTATGGAAAGCCAACGGGGTCAAAATTCTTCATTCGTAACTTGTCACTTCGTAACTTGTAACTGTGTAGTTTCAAAAACTCTTAATGCGTAAATTGTCAGTTTGTAACTTGTAACTGTGATTTCAAAATTCTTTATCGGTAAATTGTCAATTTTTATATTGATGTTTTATAACTTGTAACTTGTCGATTCGTGAAATGTCAAAGTGTTGACTGTTGTCGTTGTATTATGCTAACGATCATTAACCTATAGCTGTACAATGTAACCTATGGGAGTGCAACCCGAGTATAAATCTCAATAACCGAAAATTATACCATAGCTATCCATGGTATAATTTTCACAATTATACCATGGTTTTGTTGTATATTTTTAAACTTTATTTGTTTGGTCTGGGAGCGAATTTAAAAAGTGTTCAAAAGAAAAAAAATTGTCGAGACCTGGCCGCGGCCGCCTGAATTTTTTGATAGAAACAACAAAGTCAGTGTGGGGCCACTAAGCTAAACTGCCCGCATTGCACCAGCTGAAATAAATGATTGCTTTAATAGGGTGGGAATCGAACCCACATACACCAACTCTGTTGTCCTTTATTTTAAATGGACCACGATTCGCTCCCAGACCAAACAAATAAAGTTTAAAAATATGTTGATTTTCGGTTATTTTAAAAATGGTAAACTTTCTATAGGCTCCACTGTACAGCTACATTTACATGAATCACATCTAACCGTTTGTTTGGCAAGGCGGATTAGTTTTTAGGGGATGGAGGGGACAAGAAGCACGTCCCTTTTAAAGAACTTTAAATATGGTAAACAAATAACCTATTTAATAATATTTTCAAATGTTGGCTTGCTTTACCCCCACCCCCACTTTAAAAGTGTTTGTGGCTTTATAAATATTTTGATATGAGCGTCACTGATGAGTCTAATGCAGACGAAACGCGCGTCTGGCGTACTAAATTATAATCCTGGTACCTTTGATAACTTTTTGATCCACACCCGGTTTATTAAACACTGCTGACATCTAGACTTTTAATGAGGCTACTCTATGTTTGACCGTTAAAATTAGATAACGTTTGTTTACTCTAAAAAGGAATATATACACATGGAAAAAAGTATTGCAACACCTTGAATTTTTAAAACTTGAAAAATCAGTCTCTTATTTTGGATGGAATATGATAAAATATTTGTAAAATAATATTGAAACGTAGTTAATGATAACATTGGCTTTAAAACGAACCGAAAAAATATATGAAAAAAAAAGTTTTATCTAACCAAAATTTTTATAACACAATGAAGTGTTTTTTGTACAAAAAATGCATTTTACAACTTTTACTGTAGTCGAACTTTACAATGTCAGACATTTCAAAATTAATCTTTCGATGATTGTTCACATCATGGTTGATTGTTATACGCCAAAGAATTAGTACTTTGTGCGCAGCCTCCATTCAAACGGATAACCGCATCTTAACGTCTTCTGATTCCTGCCACAAGTCGACTAATTTGTTGCTAATCTAGCAGCAACCATTCTTGACGAATGGTATTGTTTATTTCATGACTTGTTTGAACTGGGGTGTCCTTTCATGCACTTTACGCCCAAAAGTGTCCCATATATGCTCGATATGGTTCAAATTCGGGCTACGATTGGGCCAAGGAAGATAAACCGAATTCCATTGGAACAATGGATCTTCCTCCACGACGCTAATTTCCAACTTTGGCGATCTCTGCACTATTTTGGATACGGGAATCTGTATGTCTGTTCGTAGGCAAAGGTCCCCGAAATGGTATTATCGCACGATAACCAGTAGCGATGAGCCGATCTCGAACAGTTCTTGTTTAAAGGCTCCTGTATAGTCATCATTCTCTTTTTAGGATTGTATTGTTTGCAATGGGTTTCCTTCTGATCAACCTTCATTATGCTTTATTTTCCCTAGCAGATGTTATAGGGGTTTTTCTTGACCTCGGAAGGTCTTTAACATCGTTTCTTGCCTGATTTTTATTCTCAAAACGACTTATAGTGGAATGGTGATGACCAATAATACGTGCAATTATCACAGCGACATACCTGCTTCCCTTATGCTTGATATCTGCTATCTTGCTCCAGTTATGAGTTGTGGATGACCAATTTCAAGGTGTCAATAACATAAATTTATAAACTTGGTTATTTTAAGTATTGAAAACAATGAGGATAAAAACATCGGTTTTAGTGTTTACGAGTACAGTAGCTGCATGTGCGGATAAGAACTGATAGAGTCGATATTTATTGATTAAACTCAGGTGATATTTAAATAATGTTTAATTAGTTCTATTTCAACAAATTATTTAACAAAAAAAATAAAAAGTGTTTTTTTAATTTGAATTTCAATTTGGTGTTGCAATACTTTTTTCCATGTGTATATATATATATATGTTAGATATACTGTTCCCAGCTCTAAATGAGCTATTTTTTTTTTTAAATTATATCGTCGCATGTCAATGAATTTAATCGTGAACATTGTGAAATCCCGTTTAATTAATGTACGCCATGGGCGAGGGGGGATAGGACCTTTATCGAAACTCCGGGATCGAGTGTTTTTAAGGTTCATCATAACAAACGGACAAATATGGCTGTATTTACATGCCAAAAATTACTCTGAGTACAGACTTACCTGTGAAGTTGGAAAACTTTTAATGCCTGGCATCCACTAGATATAATAAAGTTAAATGCATTTTGTGTTTTAGAAAGATAAAATCTCTTTTGGATTTTGCTGGGCATTTTTTTCCTTCATGCAAAAGGTCTGAAAATTAACTAAGTTGTGGAACAACTATGAGATGCTCCCTCAGGTAAAAAAACCGGTTTGTATTGTTTTGTTTGTCCTTAATTGACATGGACAAGAGGTATCTTCACAACTACAGGTGAGTTAAAGAGTTCATCTGAGTCAGTGAGTGGACAGTATCAAAGTAATTCAGGTGTTTGTTTATTTTTACACCTTCTGCAGAAAGGAAAAAAAATGCCCAGCAAAAACCAAAAAAGAGTTTATCTTTTTTTTAACACAAAATGAATTTAACTTTTATATATCTAGTGGATGCTAGGCATTAAAACTTTCCAAACAGCACAGGTAAGTCTGTACACAGAGTAGTTTTTAAGGTGAAAATACGGCCATATTTGTCCATTTGTTATGATGAACCTTAAGCTCGGGATTTCGGGATCCGGGAATTCTTTTTTTCGAATTTCGGGACCTCGGGATTTCGTGTTTTTAAGCCCGGAATTGCGGGATCAGGACCCCTCCTACCCTCCCTCATGGGCTTCTGGTTTCAAGTTAAACGTGGAATAATTCATACAAACTCTCAGATTCTTGTGAAATTAATTTCCTCAAAATCATTAATTAATATAAAAAAATTAAAATATTTCGAACATTTTGAAAACAAATAATAAAATTAAAAAAACCTACCCTTTGCAATTCAATTGTACGTAAGTTTGGGATTGCAGCAACCTTCCAAAATATCAGAAATCTGTACTAGAAGTTTCTTGTGTCCTTATTCAGAACATCTTAAATAGTTTTTTCGTCACCAATGTAAAGATGCATCCATCGCTGTCGAAAAATCTTTTCAAACTGATTACACGCTGTTTCTAAAGCCCGTGCTAGTTTTAAAAAGTAGGCGGAGCCTTGAGTGTAAGGTCGGAAAAGGGTTATTTTACAGATTCCTATTAACCGAAATTTAAAAAAATAATATATAGTTTTATATTGAATAATAAATCAGAAAAAGTTAAAAGGGAAACAATAAGTATAAATTACCATACTGGCGGGCTTAAAATGATCAACATGAATAAGTATCTGGAAGGATAAATATTAGTTGGGTAAAAAAACTCATCGATAACATAGATCTATCACCCAATTGGAAAGTTTTACCAAAATTTTATTTTGATAGATTTGGACAAGAATTCCTTATATTTAAAATGAATTTCAATAATATTAATTTGGTCTATAAACTGAAAGAACTAATTCCACAATTTTACTTAAGAATAATCATACCATGGATAAATTCAAAATCTGAAAAAGAATCGGATCATCTATCATATAAACAAATTAGACAGCAGCTTATATGGGGCAATAAAAATATCAAATTAAATGGTAAATGTCTCATTTTCAAAAACTGGATATACAGTAAAATTCTATTTGTAAATGACATTATTAATAATAAAGGAAAATTTAATCAAAACATGATCTTAGATAAACTATCCTGCCATGCTAACTGGTTTTCGAAATATTCTAAATTAACGATAACTCGAATAATTCAAGCCCTTTCCGTGTCCGATTTTCTCCCACACGAGGAGCCTTCGTAGATCAGCGGATTATAACAACTGAATTATTCGAGTTAAATTAATGAAAGCAATACCAAAACAGTGGTTACAAGAGCTAACTAAAGAAGAATCAATTAAAACAAAAGTTGCTATTGACTCCGAATACAAAAAAGATAAAAAAAAAAAAAAAAAAAAGGAAAAATGGTATCACTTAAAAACATTTCTTCCAAACACATTTACATCTCCCTCTTAAATAGATATTATGGAAAACCAATCGGATTTCAAAAATCGGACAACATATGTATCTTAGAAAACAACACAAGCAAGAGACAACAAATGCTAAATTATATCTTTTATTATATACAAGATAATAAATTCAAAATGTTAAGATGGAAATTTCTGCACTACATTTTACCAACCAAACAATTACTTTTCTCTTGGAAAATAACTAAAACTCCGCTATGTAATATTTGTGATGTCATCGAAGATTATAAGCACTATTTTTTGACATGCAAATTTCTGAAATTATTTTGGGATCAAATAAAACTATTACTTGATAAACTTAAAATAGGACATCATATAATATCAATTAGATCACTTTTTTACTGTGTGAGTGATACAAAATAAACGATACAAGTTATTACAGTATTAATGATTTCATAACAATTATTCTTTTTACTGTATACAAAGGATACTATATATCCGAACAAAAAACAAAACAAATTAATGTGTTTGAAATTTTTTTAAAAGAATTTCTTCAATATCATGAACTATTGATAAATAAAGAAGGCAAATATGAAAAATTCCATAATCTGGTTGCAGCAAAAATTAAATTAATTTCATGAATTAGAATTTATAATATATCATGTTATCTTATTTCTATTCAGTTACATACATGTCATTATAACTATATAAAGAGAGACTTCGTCTCGTGAGGTTATTGCCGGGGGTTTCAACAAAAGCTATGGTATAATTTACGAAACACCACACAACTGTCCAAAAGATAACTTATGACGACAGATGGAGCTCGGTTTCTTCTTCGCGTATCAGCCATCTATAAGTAGGAGCACCTTCATATGGAGTATATACTTATTAATTTAAATCAGTTATGTGCAGCAAATGCCGCTAAAAGAAATAAAAACAAAAAAAATGTACAATTAAAAACCAACTGTTCAGAGAACAATTGAAGGTCTTTCCACTAGTAAGATCTATTTTGATATTAAAATATGAAATGCTAGTTCCTATGGCTTTATGATGTATTAATATGAATTTGAAGCAAAGGTCAAAATTTAGAACGTCCAATTTGCGTATGACCTTGACCTCAATTTCAAGGTCACAAACCAATGACCTTAAATCAAAAGACCCTAGGTCTTTAATATGTTTGGTTAATGAGTAATATCATTTTACGCGTAATTCTAAATAAAGGATGGGTGAAAATTCCCATTATTTGTCTACGTACCCGTTCAACCAAAATATATAAGTAACGACATGTCGCAACTAACAATTATGTAAAAATAATTTGTCGATATGCTATACAGTGTTTGAAAATAAGCCAAAATAAGCCAAAATAAAAAAAAATAGAATATGACCTTGACCTTTGACCTTGACCTCATTTTCATTTTTTTATACCAAGGATGTCAAATCAAAAGACCCTAGGTCTTTATCACGTATGGTTTACCAGTAAGAAATGCAAATCAATTATATCAAATACATAAGGGGAAATAACTCTCATATGGAGTCTCCGGATAGCTTCGGTTAAAATTAAAATCCTAATCCTGAAGATGTAACGAGCAATTTGGTAAAATAAATTTGTCGTTGCGAAGGAGTAGTGGCCACAAGAAAAACAGTGTGTGGGGAGATATTTTGTATGCGGTTGTCAATATTTAAAGCGTATAAGCTATACGATAGCATATTCCAAATATCTAATCGACATCTTTTGAAACAACAAAACGACAAAAGAAAAAAATGTAGGCGGAAGAAAAATAATAATCAGAACAAAATCAATAGGTCTTTCCACGGAAAGGTGGAAAGACCTAATTACAGGATCACAGTTTTATATCGTTACTGAAGACGACAGGTTGCGTTTCGTTCAAGCGGAAACTATATAAAAATACATCCTGAATAGTTCAGTCCCTCCACGTAGTCGATCTCTTTTAAATGCGAGGTTAATGAAGTTGTCGTTTGTCAGCGGAATAAAACGACTGAATTATTCAGGTAAACATGTAAATACAATAAGGATATGTGTTAATAAACCGTATGATTACCAATGAGACAACTATCCACCAAAGTTCAAATAAAGTCGATGTAATCAAGTGTAGGCAACTTATATAGTTGTCTATAAAAGGCTAACTCATAACTTGAAAACCCAGGTACTAGTAATAAACGATTTCTAATAATCCTTAAATGCTACTATCGAACCATTTGATTCTTGACAGGAGGGGATAGGGCTAACAGATATAAATATATATTAATATACATGCCAACTAAACTGCAATTCTTGTCACGAAGCTTAAGAATTAACGCTACTATGTTTTTTCGTTCTATAAAAATTTACGACCAAAAAAGACCAAACTGCTCCCCTATCCCTCTAAACTGCTGCTTAACGCCCAGTACTCTCGGTAAAAACCCCTACCGCGGTACGTGTCACCCCTTCTTACAGCCCGGCAACCTGATCAAATCTAATTATTCGTCGATTGGATCGTTAATTAACAGTTGATTCACGATGTTAATTAATAAATAAAGCTTTTTTTTTTTTTTTTAATGAGCATTTTATATGAAATTAAAATTAATTTTCAAGGTGGTTCCACTTGATTACTAGTACTGTTTTTGTGAAAAATGAAGTAGAATATTCTGGAATTTTGCTTGTTGAGATCTCAAAACACTTTGTGTAGTTCTTGACCTGTTTTTTCACAACATTTCTTAGCTCATAATTGTTAACTCACTTGACAGCAACTGTTCTTTTTGGACGAACTTTTTTTATAAATTGTCAGCCCCTCCCCCCCCCCTTTTCCTTCAACTACATTGTACAGAATATTAGCTTCTGGATTAAGTGTCTTGTCTGTATGTCGTGTAGTTTCAGTTTGGTGAGCGTGCTTGAGCTGTTATAAGTTTTGCAGGTTGTCGCTGTTTTCTTTCAAGCTTGTTGATGCATGTTCGTAGACGTATAGGGGTCCCATACTATTGACCATAACCCTTTATTGACCTGACCAGTGAAATATATGCGGTTTATTGCATTCTGATAGGCAATATCTCAAATTTTTTATCAGGAATTCTAGTGTTGAGTTGGCCTTCTTGGCTACGTTGGTTATATGAAAGGCCATTTTAGGTCCTCGTTTAGTTTTCTAGTTCTCCCTTTTTTATTCCAAAATATTGCATATTCAATACAGTTTTGATATATAGTATACATTAACTAAGTGGCTCATTTAAAATAATACTTCATTCAATTTGTTATGCAAAGTACAAATATGAAATAAAACATTTGTTATCTTCATTACCCAAGAGCCAAATAAATGAAGATTGTTCGTCTATTTGATTCTTGTATTAATAAATCATTAGATAATTTCATTCTTTTCTGAAATTTTAATATTGAGATTATAATATTAAGGAAAAATGGGTGTCCAACTATTTCTCCCATCATTCTTTTAGTCAAAAATTTGCGACTCAGAACATTGATATTAGTATGAATTTTCCAGCTCCGTCTTATATTTCATGTATTTAGTCTAATTTGGACCCGGTCAAATATTAAGAAGAAATATCCTGCTAAGTGACAGTAATATTTTTGCAAAGTTGATAAGGAAGCCCATTCATTTCTAAGTAAAGAAGGGAGATGTCATATCTATCATCATGTCTATAAACATGGTCAATATAAGCATTCAGTTCTCACGGTACGGTATTCTTAACTGCTTTACACGTGCTATATGTATTAGTAATGTTTACTGATGTAATATAATATATTCATCTGTATGAGGAACGTTTAATTATTTATTACCTATTTTCTGATATCAAAAATTCTATTTTTTGATATCAGAAATTCGAATTTTTGATACCAGAAAATATCAACTATTTTTGTATATCATGAAATAAATTTCCTGATATCAAAAAATGATTTGGTGATTTCAAAAATTCGAATTCCTTATAACATAAAATCATTTTTTGATATCAGAAAATAAAAAATAAATGAATGAAGGCTCCTGTGTATCAAAAGCATCTAAGCTCACCCATGAGCACCAACAAAAATATCAATTTTTGATATAAGGAATTCATTTTTTCAATCTCAAGATTTATTTTTTTTGATGTTAGAAATTGAGGAATAAATATTTAAACGGCGCCTCATACATGCGTAGCTGGTTTGAAATAAGTCTTGAATGAATACAGACCTATATATATATATATATATATATATATAAGTACGTCTGAGTCAGTGACAACTCTACAACAGATGTATCCATCGGATCGCCATCAATGATGGTGATACATGGCTAAGTACATAATGTATATACAACTCGTCTAAACATCAACCCAACAATGTTAGATCTGTAAATTTGCTTTCGCAAATTTTTGGTTCTTCCCTCGCCGGGATTCGAACCCATGCTACTGTGATATCGTGACACCAAATCGCCTGCACTGCAGCCGTCCCGGTAATTTTCATTTAAATCCTTTTTGAATTTGTTATCAGTTAGGTATTTAAATATAAACTTAATAGTGCTTTTAAAATTTTTATTAAAATTTTCTTTAAAAGTTCTTTCCCACTTAAGGGGGTACAACAACACCTAAGATAGATTACTCTTATTCTTGGTCTGTCTGTTTCATTGCATGCAATATGCAAGACTTTGAAAGATCCAGGGTTTTCTTGTTTATGAGGGGCAAATAATATTGAATATATTTCTTCATTACTCATTTCTGGATGGATATTATGATTGAGTAGTTTTTGCAGATTTATATATATATATATATAAATTTACAGATCTAACATTGTCGTCTAAACATCAACCCAACAGGTTTGATGTTTAGACGAGTTATATATAGATATATATATACAACTCGTCTAAACATCAACCCAACAATGTTAGATCTGTAAATTTGCTTTCGCAAATTTTTGGTTCTTCCCTCGCCGGGATTCGAACCCATGCTACTGTGATATCGTGACACCAAATCGCCTGCACTGCAGCCGTCCCGCTAGACCACACGACCACCTGGGCTCTCACTAAAAGAGCTTTCGGTGGGCATGTGTTACCTTTCCACGTCAGTTTTAATCTAGCGGCGTACTACAGTACATGATATATAAGGCATGGAGATGTTATTGTTACAGATCAGCTAAATTATCTATAGTAAAGGATCCTACAAATTAATGTAATATACAGTCACAGAAAATAATTATATTCATAAGTACGTCTGAGTCAGTGACAACTCTACAACAGATGTATCCATCGGATCGCCATCAATGATGGTGATACATGGCTGTGTACATAATGTATATACAACTCGTCTAAACATCAACCCAACAATGTTAGATCTGTAAATTTGCTTTCGCAAATTTTTGGTTCTTCCCTCGCCGGGATTCGAACCCATGCTACTGTGATATCGTGACACCAAATCGCCTGCACTGCAGCCGTCCCGCTAGACCACACGACCACCTGGGCTCTCACTAAAAGAGCTTTCGGTGGGCATGTGTTACCTTTCCACGTCAGTTTTAATCTAGCGGCGTACTACAGTACATGATATATAAGGCATGGAGATGTTATTGTTACAGATCAGCTAAATTATCTATAGTAAAGGATCCTACAAATTAATGTAATATACAGTCACAGAAAATAATTATATTCATAAGTACGTCTGAGTCAGTGACAACTCTACAACAGATGTATCCATCAGATCGCCATCAATGATGGTGATACATGGCTGTGTACATAATGTATATACAACTCGTCTAAACATCAACCCAACAATGTTAGATCTGTAAATTTGCTTTCGCAAATTTTTGGTTCTTCCCTCGCCGGGATTCGAACCCATGCTACTGTGATATCGTGACACCAAATCGCCTGCACTGCAGCCGTCCCGCTAGACCATACGACCACCTGGGCTCTCACTAAAAGAGCTTTCGGTGGGCATGTGTTACCTTTCCACGTCAGTTTTAATCTAGCGGCGTACTACAGTACATGATATATAAGGCATGGAGATGTTATTGTTACAGATCAGCTAAATTATTTATAGTAAAGGATCCTACAAATTAATGTAATATACAGTCACAGAAAATAATGTAATATACAGTCACAGAAAATATATATATAAGTGTCTAAGAATGTAACTTTAACACACTAATGAGTGTTATAAAATTAGTTGTTATATTTTATATATTATTCACGCAATATTTCGCTAAACAAATTAGCTTCATCGGGCGTGTGCATCTATCTAGGTGAAATCGGATGCATGACAAAAAAATATCTTTGTAGCTTGAGCTACACAAAATTCGTGTAAAAGTTTAACATATTGATTGATTGTGTATATATAAACATATTTTTGTCGTTTATTGTACATAACAATTTTTAAATCTTAACAAATAGTTGTTTTAGTTAAATAGAATGAAATTCATGATTTATTCCCTTGGTTTTGGGTAGAACTGTTTTTCATCCCTCTCAGTAAGTCCATCAGGTTCAAGAGTACGTAGCTGATGCATCCAGAACCTTTCTCTCTGTTTTCTTTTTTCGGTGTCCCAATTTTGGTTTACCTCAATTATTTGAAAGGTGATATTATCAAAAGTATGTCCTGTTCTTAAGAGGTGTCTCGTAATTGGACAGTTTCTTCCTTTAGTATAGAACGACCGGTGATTGTTAAGTCTGATGTTGAATTTGTTTCTGTTTCACCAACATACTGCAGCTTGCAAGTTCCGCAAGTAAGAATATAAATACTATTTTCCGTTTTGCAATTAGATGTAACATAGATGTTGTATCGCTGCTTTGTTGCTGTGCTGCTGAAAGAGTGGCCAGTGTTAGCGGCTTTACAGCACTTACAATTGCTTCTACCGCATTGTTTGTAACACCCAAATTTAGAAGTTTCTTGTTTCTTTACTTTTGATGTCACAAGTATGTCTTTGTGATTTTTGGGTCTGCGATAGGCAATAATAGGAGGTGATGGAAAAATTTCTTTTAAGGAAGAGTCATTTTCGATAAGACGCCAGTGCTTTCGGGTAGTAGATGAAACATTTGTCAAATCGGGATGGAAGGTTACAACAAACGGAATTCTATCTTCACAGGTCGTCTTATCTTTGTATTCCATGAGGCTAGCTCAATCACCTTCTTTTGCCAACATTTTTATGGGGGGATCTCGAAGAACGCATCCTTTTGAGTGTGCCATACAAACCCTTGTCATGGCTCCGTTTTATTGATGACATTGACATGAAATGGAACGATACTGCAGAACATTTGCAAGATTTCTTACATCATTGTAATCAGTTCCATCACTCAATTAAATTTACATCTGAATTTTCAAGCGAGAAAATTGCTTTTCTGGACACCACCACATTTGTAAAAAACGGGGTCATGACAACTGATCTTCACACAAAGAAAACTGATAAACACCAGTTCCTTTCTCCAAAAAATTGTCACCCGAAACACTGCTCCAGGAGTATACCTTACAGTCAAGCAATCAGACTAAAGCGAATTTGCTCCTCGGAATCCAAACTTAACTATCGTTTGGGACAACTAAAAACACAGCTGAAATCAAGAGGATACAAAACCAAAAACATCACAGACGCTTTTGATAAAGCCCAAGAAAAAGATCGAGCTAGCCTCATGGAATACAAAGATAAGACGACCCGTGAAGATAGAATTCCGTTTGTTGTAACCTTCCATCCCGATTTGACAAATGTTTCATCTACTATCCGAAAGCACTGGCGTCTTATCGAAAATGACTCTTCCTTAAAAGAAATTTTTCCATCACCTCCTATTATTGCCTATCGCAGACCCAAAAATCTCAAAGACATACTTGTGACATCAAAAGTAAAGAAACAAGAAACTTCTAAATTTGGGTGTTACAAACAATGCGGTAGAAGCAATTGTAAGTGCTGTAAAGCCGCTAACACTGGCCACTCTTTCAGCAGCACAGCAACAAAGCAGCGATACAACATCTATGTTACATCTAATTGCAAAACGGAAAATAGTATTTATATTCTTACTTGCGGAACTTGCAAGCTGCAGTATGTTGGTGAAACAGAAACAAAATTCAACATCAGACTTAACAATCACCGGTCGTTCTATACTAAAGGAAGAAACTGTCCAATTACGAGACACCTCTTAAGAACAGGACATACTTTTGATAATATCACCTTTCAAATAATTGAGGTTAATCAAAATTGGGACACCGAAAAAAGAAAACAGAGAGAAAGGTTCTGGATGCATCAGCTACGTGTACTCTTGAACCTGATGGACTTAATGAGAGGGATGAAAAACAGTTCTACCCAAAACCAAGGGAATAAATCATGAATTTCATTCTATTTAACTAAAACAACTATTTGTTAAGATTTAAAAATTGTTATGTACAATAAACGACAAAAATATGTTTATATATACACAATCAATCAATATGTTAAACTTTTACACGAATTTTGTGTAGCTTAAGCTACAAAGATATTTTTTTTGACATGCATCCGATTTCACCTAGATAGATGCACACGCCCGATGAAGCTAATTTGTTTAGCGAAATATTGCGTGAATAATATATAAAATATAACAACTAATTTTATAACACTCATTAGTGAGTTAAAGTTACATTCTTAGACACTTATATAATTTAATTTAGTAACTGCATTAGTTTATTTACAAACTGATCCACACCTAGATAGATTGAATGTTGATTGTTGCTATTTTTAGACACTATATATATATATATATACCCTATGCTAGAGCATATTACATACAAACAAAAGGAAAATACTTATTGTTTACTAAATGGATTGAAAATAATATTCTTTATGTAAATGACGTACATTTGATAAAAGAGGTTATATATTAAAAATTTAAACGAAAAGATAAACGAGATTGGATTCCAAAACATTGGCAGAATATTTTAAAGCGAGAAAGTTCATTTAAAACAAATGTAGATATAAATGATACCAAAAATCTGCAAAAACTACTCAATCATAATATCCATCCAGAAATGAGTAATGAAGAAATATATTCAATATTATTTGCCCCTCATAAACAAGAAAACCCTGGATCTTTCAAAGTCTTGCATATTGCATGCAATGAAACAGACCAAAGAATAAGAGTAATCTTTCTTAGGTGTTGTTGTACCCCCTTAAGTGGGAAAGAACTTTTAAAGAAAATTTTAATAAAAATTTTAAAAGCACTATTAAGTTTATATTTAAATACCTAACTGATAACAAATTCAAAAAGGGTTTAAATGAAAATTACTCCACTTCATCCTTTCATGCAATGAACTATTAGTTCGATGGAAAGTTTTAGAAAACAGTTATGCAATTTCTGCAAAGAATTTGATAACTATAAACATTTTTTCATAATATGCCCTTATGATACTATTAAGTGGAATGAAATATATAAACAACTACTCTATCTTCATTCTAAGGCTAGAAAATTTAATAACTGGCTATAAAATATCAGATATGGGTACTTTTCAAAAAATGTAGAATTTTCAGTACACCCATGCTAATTTTTTTTTTAATTTTTAATGGAAATTGCAGCTGTAAGGGTTTAAATGAAAGGTTGTAGGATTTCCGATTCAAGACATTGATAATAAATACGATTTAGATCTATTTTCATGTATTTAAGTCCTATTTTTTGCTTAATTCCTGTGCGTACAGTTTCAAAGAAACACATTTTAAATATATTTTTTGCTTTTTTCTGATCGCCTTGAAATCGGCATAAGGGACTTTCTTGGAACGTTTATAATAACGAAAAATCGTGGCTTCTTTATTAGTATATGTAACATTTTTTCTACAAACTAAATTCAGTTAGCGTACATGAAGTTCATGTCCATCCTGTTACCGCTACTTAAATCAGCCGTTACATTGTTCTCCCTGTGAATATTGAACTAGTCAGTAATGATTTCAAAAGTGCAAAGTAAACTAAACATCGAACACAGCACGTTTATTGCATAACAGTGAAGATAAAAGAAATTCAAGACAATTAGTGAAAAAATGGGGGTATTTTTTTGTCATGTCTATGCTGTTACCAATATATTGATTAATTACACCGATGTAATACTTGTACCAAGTGCAATAACGTGTTGTAAACCAAAATCACAACAGAAAAATATTATCACTTCATCAAAGGGCGTAGTTATTTCATAACAGCATTGAAGAAATTAGTCTATCCTGTTATGTCCTTCAAATTATAAAAGAATAAGCAGATTCCAATTACACTTGTATCCTGTGAGAAAGTAAAAACACATAATAATCACAAAACGGTACGGTGTAGATCCGTTATTTTGTCCTATTTTTTAAGCAGACAAAAAAACAACAATGAATGAATCATTTTATATCGATTATATTATGTAATATGTTTAGGAAACTGCTATTTTGCATGTTGCATGTTGCGTGTTGCGTGCTGTATGTTGCGTGTTGAATAAAGAATAAAGTTAAATGACATTTTTATACGCCCGTCAAAATTTTGACGGGACGTATTATGGTATACAAATGTCCGGTGTCCGTTCGTCTGCCTGTTCGGCGTAAACATGTCGCACCGTAACTTGAGAACGACTTATCTAAATTTCATGAAACTTAATATAGTTGTTTTTTATGATGGTCAAATGATCTGTATACTTTTTGGTCAAAATAAGATTTAAACTTTTTGAGTTACGGCACTTTGTAACTAAAACAGGGGTGTGTTTTTTTTCACATGTCGCACCGTATCTCAAAAACGATTCTTGATTATTGCTTAAAACTTTACACACTTCTTAGTTATATTAATCTTAATATCGGTATACTTTTTGGTGATGATTCAAAATTTCATTTTTGAGTTATTGAGTATTTTGTAAAAAAGGGGGAGAGTTTTTTATATGTCGCGCCGTATCTCAAAAACGATTTATGATTATTGCTTAAAACTTTACACACTTTTTTGTTATATTAATCTAAAGATATGTATACTTTTTGGTGATGATTCAAAATTTCATTTTTGAGTTATTGAGTATTTTGTAAAAAAGGGGGAGGGGTTTTTTACATGTCGTGCCGTATCTCAAAAACGATTTATGATTATTGCTTAAAACTTTACACACTTCTTTGTTATATTAATCTAAAGATCTGTATACCTTTTGGTGATGACTCAAAATTTTATTTTTGAGTTATTGAGTATTTTGTAAAAAAGGGGAGGTTTTTTTTACATGTCCTGCCGTATCTCAAAAACAATTTATGATTATTGCTTGAAACTGTACACACTTCTTTGTTATATTAATCTAAAGATCTGTATACTTTTTGGTTTGATTCAAAATTTATTTTAGTGATATTTGTAAAAAAAAAACCATGGGTTTCACATGTCCCGCCGTGTCTCAAAAGCAATAAATGGTAATTGCTTAAAACTTTCTCAGAAACTATTTATGATTATTGCATAAAACTTCCACACAAGACGTCGGGCGTATCATGCGCTCATGGCGCAGCTGTTTATTTGTACATTAAGTCTAATCTTTCATTTTAGTTTGTTGTTGTGCGATTGCTGTTTCAATGAGGTAATTCAAAATTATACTACAATACCTTCGAAATATGAATGGTGCTTTAATTTTTAAGGGTGGTTAATTAATCATCACGAAAACAAAGGAGTAGGTCCGGTAAGGACCGATTTTGGCCTCAAATTTCAGGTTCATCCGACGAAAGATTTTGACCACTTTTTAAACACTTAAGTGTCTTAGACTATTTTATTTGAATTAATTAGTTTATGTGAAAGATTTTAACAGATTTAGTCATTAAAAACGATCCGATTCAAGCTCAAATATGAAAAATCTACCTAATATGCCGAAAAATGTCACTTTTCAGATGGTTTTTGGTAAAAATGAAAGTGGCGGCATCCGTGTTCATCCTCAACCTTTATATATGTTATGTATTATCATAAAATACAATTTACATTTCAATATTTAGGATGAACACGAATGCGGCCACTTTCGTTTCACACGAAAACCGTCTAAAATTTAACTAAAATGCTAGAATTATGAGGATTTCAGTCATTTAGCATGACTTAATGGTGCTAGTACCGGATATATGTGCATTGTATTGTCAAAAACAGCCCATATGTATGTAGCAGAAGCATTCTACTGTCCAATAAATAACTAAAGGTTTACATTTTAACAATTTTGTAAAACTGCTATATTTTGGGGCCAAAAAGGGGTCTTACTGAACCTACTCCTTTATAGATATAGGAAGATGTGGTGTGAGTGCCAATAAGACAACTCTCCATCCAAATAACAATTTAAAAAAAAAGTAAACCATTATAGTACGGCCTTCAATGTATGTTATTTTTTTACCAGTGTCTGCAAATGTAACTCTTTTTTATGTTAAAGTGACAGAATCTGAAAAATAAAGACTGTAAATTTTCGATATTCATTCGTTTAGTTTACTTGAGGTTCAATGTTTAGATTTATGTCATAACTGAATGAATGAGTCAAATTTACTCTGCAGTATATTATGCTTGTAGATATCCTTCAATTCATTTAAAATTTATAATTAACCTTTCAACAAAAGTCATTTAAACTTGGATTCTGGAGACTGATAGTATTAATTAGATGATATGGGTAATTTGATAGAATTGTATGACCTGTTAATTATTTTCAATGACAGAGATTTTCTCTCAACATAGATATTTTTATATTCTGCTAAAATAAATAAACAATTTATCAAGCTAAAGGTGAAATGATCTCTAATAGTGACCCTATACAATAATTGAAAAACAATTAAAATTAAGGAACGCCCATGTGAAACGGTTTATTTATCCCACCCCCACCCTCTTTTCGGAAAGTCATCACTAAACATATTCAACTTTTTTCACATTTTCACATTTATTACTTTTTATTAATTTTATGTAAATGGACAGAAAGTCACAGGACAAAAAGCCACAGGACATAAAGTCACACATAATTTGTTGTCAATTGTTTGAATATATAAAAGAAATATTTTGAAATATTTAAGCCTCGGTCACACCTTACCGGATAGCACGAACGGACGACTAACGTAGGAAAATAAAAGTTGTCCGTTGACAAAATTGTTATCCGTTGGGAGTTTGTTGATGTACTGACCAAATAAAACGGAGGCGTAACGAATGCATAACGGACACACACCGGATATGCATTGTACGAGAAACGGAAACGTATCGGATAGAACGGATGTCGAACGTACATCCAACGGACGAGTACCGCACAAAACGGACACCGAACGGAAGCGTACGGATGAACAAGATATACGGAAAAATTAAAGGCGACAGTAATAATACATGTAAATGGCATAAATATTCAAAATGTTTCTGTGTAACTGGTTTTGATTTGTTCTCCAAAATGCCGCCAAAGGACAGTGTCTGGCCTAAGAGCTGCTTGATTGTGAAGACGTGTCCTTACTCTAAGATCGATTATGGTTAATAAGATTTCATGAACCTTAAGAAATCTAATAGGCATTTCTGACGCGAAATCTTCAATTTGGCATTTATCCGTTTCAGATCCGTTCGTCATCCGTTTTATCCGTAATACGTCCGGTAGAAGTCCGCTTCACATTCGTTCAACATCCGTTAGACGTCCGTTAGACGTCCGTTAGAAGTCCGTTGGTGAATTTATCTGCCAGACCTCCAACGGATGTATAACGGACACGTAACGGATACAAAACGGAAACGTAACGGACGAGTACCGTACAAAACGGACGCCTACCGGACGTTCCACGTACATTATATCCGTTGGACGTCCGTTCAAAGTTTTGAACATGCTCAAAATTTTCCACCGGACAAAACGGACGTCGATGGATAAAACGTACGCTTATAGTACATGCAACGGATATGGACGGACGTCTAACGGACATGAACGGATTGAAAAAAAGTTATCCGTTAGTCATCCATTCAAGCTATCCGTTAAGGTGTGACCGAGGCTTTAGGCATCCTTTCGAGGTATCCGTTAAGGTGTGACCGAGGCTTTTAATACATATATTCATAATAAAGCTTTAGAAATGTGTCATTATACTTGAAAAATAAAGAATTGTTAATTTTTAATCATGCAAAGGATATATTTCTTGGCACCATGAAGCCATTATGACTTTTTTTTACCATCATTGATATTTTTTTTTGATAAATTGTGTTTTCAAAATTGGTTTATATACAAAAATTCAAGAAATATATAAAACTGTTTTTGCAAAAATAAGCGTTTTCTTATTCAAAGAAAATAATTAGATAAATTGAATTGTGACTTTTTGTCCCTGACGTTTTACACCACTGGGACGATGCCACTGCTGGTGGACGTTTCGTCTCCGAGGGTAGCACCAGCCCAGTAGTCAACACTTCGGTGTTGACATGAATATCAATAATGTGCTCATTTTTTAAAATTTCCTAAGGATTTTCTTATCCCAGGAATAGATTACCTAAGCTGTATTTGGCACAACTTTTTGGGGAATTTTGGATCCTCAATGCTCTTCATTTTTGGTATTATTTGGCTCTATAAATATTTTGATATGAGCGTCACTGATGAGTCTTATGTAGACGAAACGCGCGTCTGGCGTACTAAATTAGAATCCTGGTACCTGATAACTATTTCTGTCCTGTGACTTTCTGTCCTACATTCTTAATTTTGACCAGGACTTGGATACTTTCTAACATGAAGCATTTAGTTCCAGTTCACACAACTTTAGGAACAGGATTTAAAAACAAAAAAGTCGTGAAATATTGAGTATAATACATTAAATTTAACAGTCAATGGTCAGTCTGCTAAGTACAGAAAAATAATTTATTAGTAATTTCAACACTCCCGAAAATAGCAAAGTATGGTCAACAATTAAAAACTGCTTATTATAGATAAGATATAGTTTACAAACTTAAGCTCAATGACAGTATTTTAAACTTTAATTAAAAGACAGATATTGAAAAAAGTGCAAACTGCGTGATAAAATTGAGAAAGGAAATGGGGAATGTGTCAAAGCGACAACAACCCGACCATAGAGCAGACAACAGCCGAAGGCCACCAATGGGTCTTCAATGTAGCTCGAAACTCCCGCACTTAGGCGTCCTTCAGCTGGCCCCTTAAAAAATATATTTACTAGTACAGTGATAATGGACGTCATATTAAACTCCGAATTATACACAAGAAACTAAAATTAAAAATCATACAAGACTAACAAAGGCCAAAGGCGCCTGACTTGGACCAGGCGCAAAATTGCGGCGGGGTTAAGCATGTTTATGAGATCTCAACCCTCCCCTATACCTCTAGCCAATGTAGAAAAGTAAACGCATAACAATACGCACATTAAGTTTCAGTTCAAGAGAAGTCCGAGTCCGATGTCAGAAGATGTAACAAAAGAAAATAAATAAAATGACAATAATACAAAAATAACAACAGACTACTAGCAGTTAACTGACATGCCAGCTCCAGACCTCAGTTAAACTGATTGAAAGATTATGTCTTCATCATATGAATATCAGGCACAATCCCTCCCGTTAGGGGTTTAGTATCATACTTTCATAAACATATGAGAAGAACATAACCCGTGTCATGCCAACAACTGTTTCTTAAATAAATGTGTTTAGTTCCGATGCAAAGACCCTATAAGTGAATCAATATTAAAACCAAAATATGCAATCTTTAATGACCTGACAACAGTATCGTAACCATGTCCCTTCTTAATAAGTCTGTTTAAAGGTTTTGTAAGCTTTTGAGGTGAATACTGACATTTTTGTGCTTTGTAAAGAATATTACCATAAAAGATTGGATGTGAAATACCTCATCATACTTTATTTCCTCCTATAGGAGATTGACATAAGACAAAATACAAATATTATGTACAATTAGAAAAGTTTTGAAATCACATAATTAGAAATGTCAATAACTTAATATTTTGAATGGAAAAGTATTTACAGTCTACAGTATTTTAGGAAGGAAAATCCCTCGTTAAGGACTTCCAAACGATGTTCTGGTATTAAAATGTCACAGAGATCTTCATGGTTGCCAAGCAAAAGATCTGAGAAGCTCTCATCCGATTTTGAAACCGTTGTGTACATGAAATTGAAACTAGTTAATTCAGTTAATCTGTTATAAAGTGAAAGTCTCTGTGATTGAAGTTCTGTGCACATGCATATTTGGTGGTTCAGTATATCTAGAACAAAGTGTCCACACAGTTTGCAATTTCCGCTAGTAGGAGGAGTAGTCCAGAGTTTAGCTATATGTTTTGCGGTTATAAGACTGCCACTAATTTTTGCATATTGCCACAGGAAATCATAGTTATTGTTTTCAGATAATCTTAAGAATTTGACGAAATCGTTGTCCCTGCGCATTCGCTCTTCCTTTTGAAGTCTTTCAATTGGGTTAACAGCACTACTGACAATGTTTTTCCACTGAAACTTGGTCGGGAATGTGCCTGTAAACATATAGTTTGTCAAATATTTCAAAAGGGAAAACTTTGATAAAATGTTAATCACATCTGGGATGAATCCATATTGTTTTCTACATGTATCTCCGAAAAACTGGTATAGTCTGTAGATGAAAATTTGTTTTGTAAGAGATTCCGCCTTCATTTCACATAGTTTACATAGGAACATCAGTTTCCGTTTTTCAACTAGTACTGGTAGTCTCTCGAGGTTGATCATCGATTCGCACATATCTGACCGTGTTCGTCTAGGAAGGCCTTGAATATGCTTCACAATGAAATGTTGGAAAGTTTCAAGAGACGTTATGTCTTTCATTTTTAACCCATTCCAAAGCTCACATCCGTACAGTACCGTAGGTATTACGATTTTATTGTAAAGGCTACACACAGTTAAGGGATTTAGCAAACAAGTTCCAGTACCGGCTATAGCAAAATACGCATTTCGGCCCTTCCTACATGAAAGCTGAATATCTGAGCTTGGCGATAAATCAACCGTTCTTAATATTCCAAGGTGCCTTGTCTCGGTTAAAATGTTAACATCATTATCTCCAAGATTAAATACGTGTTCTAATTCATTTTTGTAGCATGAAATGACAGATTTTAGCGGATTAAACTCAAATCTCCATCTAAGTGAGTAA
The DNA here is from genome assembly GCF_963676685.1 of Mytilus edulis. NCBI lineage: Eukaryota > Metazoa > Mollusca > Bivalvia > Mytilida > Mytilidae > Mytilus > Mytilus edulis. Next base: position 87,672,203 of record NC_092345.1, on the reverse strand, counting down.
TCGTAAGCACAATTTAACAAAATCTGGAGTCTTTGTGGTGAGGTACCGATGCACACTACGTCGTCAGCAAATGATGGATTACTTGTATAAATATTTGAAATATTTGCAGTTCCAACTAATTCTAATTCATTTAACAGATCATTAATGTACACCAGGTAAAGAAAGGTCGATAGTACACCACCTTGTCTGACGCCTTGTTGGACTTTGAAGGGAACTGATACGTGTTCATTGACGTAAACGGCACTGGTTATATCGCTATAACAATCGGAAATAACTTGTAGTGCTTTACTATTTATACCAAGACGGAATAGTTTGTATATTAGGCCACTATGCCACACTGTATCAAATGCACGGGAACTGTCCAAAAACGCAACGAACAATTTGCAGCCTAATTCTAAGAGGTAATAAATAGTTTCTTGGAAGTTGAAGGAGGCAGTTATACAGCTTAGTCCATTTAGAAAACCTTGTTGTTGTAAATTTGGGAATAAATCATTCTGCAAAGAGGTTACTAGTCGCTTCTTTAATACAGTTTCGAACAGCTTGTAAAGTATTGGCAATAGCGATATAGGACGACAGTTTTCGGGCGCTAGTTTGCACTTTCCATTACCTTTATACAATGGGATTAATAAACCATGCTTCCAACGCAAGGGAATACGACCCAAACGAATCACTGCATTAAAAATACGAAGAATAACTGTTTGTAGTTTACTTCCACTGTACCTAACATGTTCGTTTTGTAGCTTGTCATAGCCTGGTGCCTTTTGTAGCTTGAGGTTTCTGATCGCTGTTTCTATTTCAACTATGTTTATTTCCCCTCCTGGGAGGAGGCCATTATATTTTGCACATGACTCGAATGTGCGATCTACAAATTCAGTCACGTAGGCCTTGAAATCACTATCAAATTTAGCGTTTTCGGTTGGAGTATACACGCCTGCATAAAAGTCAGCAAATGCATTGGAAATATCTTCAGGAGATTTACACTGTCGGTTATCATGCAGTATTTCTGAAATTTGGTTGGTTTTACGGCATTTCCGACGGGATATTAAGCGCCAAAAGAGTCTAACATCACACTCGGCTGCTTCGTCGATTTCACGGTAAGTATTATCCATATAGGCGTTATATGCAAAACGTTGACGATTACGAAATTCGTTTTTCGCAGATTTGTATTCAACATAGGAAGGAAAGGACTTCCCTTGGGGTCTACCATGATTAATCCATGTCCTGCGAGCTAAGCGTTCAGCTTTGTGTGCTTGTTTTACTTGATCTGACCAGTACGGCTTAGTGTTGGGATTAAAGCTACCTGACGGTATTGTTATGTTTGCACATTCTTTCAGTTTATCTGTAAGTTTGCTAGCTAGTGTATCTAAATCTAGAAATGTGCCTAATGGCATGCCTACAACGAACTTACAAATGAAATAGCAGTTGATCTTTTGGATATGCCAACTACTATCAGATGCTTTGCGCCACGACGGCCAAACAGTATTACCTCCATTTGACGAATTAGCAACACACGGTATACTCAGTTGTAAGAAAACAGGTAGGTGGTCCGAAGTAAGACTCAAAGTTCCTTCAGGAATATTTTCGCAAAAAGTTACGTCATTAGCCAAATCCTCGCTGACGAGGAAATAATCCAGTACAGTACGAGTCGGAATGAACGTGAATGATGAAGGATCACAAAGACTGCTAGCATTAATCGGAACTATGTTATTCCTTAATATGAAATCTGAAAATATGATGGATTTGTTCACATTAGTTCGTTCAAGGTCGGTTACTCTGCAACTAGTGTTGAAATCACCAGCTACAATTACGGGACCAAATTTTGCATAGTTGTTGACATAATCTTCAACAATGTTCAGTTCATATTTGTAATTTTGCATGTTACTGTCTTCGGGTAAGTAGACCGAGAAAACAAATATAGAGTAGTTTTCGTTACACTGTATTTCAATTCCTAATAATCTTTCAGAGACCGGACAGTTAATTGGTTTTATGTTGAATTTCAATGTTTTCTTGTACATAATTGCAACGCCACCCTTTCCACATTTACAGGTTTCAATGTTAATATTTGTATCTGCTATACCTATACTGTGGTAATTAGTGTCTAATGTGTTGAGGAATTTTAGAGAGTGGTTAAATAACTTGTGCTCCGATAATACGGCAATGTCACAATTTGTATACCTAAAAAGTTCTGTTAGACAAACTGTTGATGACATGATACCGCGTACATTCCAAGTCACTAGAGAAAGCATGATTGTAGTTATTAAATATCCAAAATGTACATGAATGTAGCTAAGAGCCATCTTGATAGTGATGTGTTTCAGTTGATTGCTCATTGTTAAGCCGATCGTTCCAATCACGATTACTATACCAAGGTCGACAGATTATGTTGTTGGGCCAAAACTCACTGTTTTTAAGTAACGGTTTAGATTCCATCGTAACGTTTATTGTACCAGAAATTCTGCCTTTACGTGGTTTGAACAGTATGACGTGCGTAATATTAACTCCACGTTGTTTCGCATAGCTCAATAGGCCCTCCTTACTTGAGGAAGGATCAATGTTTGTGATGTAAAATCTGGACGTTCGTTTTCGGCTTACACCTGTAAAGTTATCATTTTCTGGTTTGGGATCATTTTGGACCCCGTTAATCCGTACCGGAATTTGAACGGCAGATTTTATTGCTTAAAATAAAGAATATTACCATAAAAGATTGGATGTGAAATACCTGAACGTATAAGATGTCTGCATGTTGAGTTATATTTACGAATTATTTCCTTATATCGATGATAAAATTTAGTAAATGTTTTGACTAGTTTGTGATATCGAAAACCCTGGTGTAATAATTTTTCAGTAATACATAAATTTCTCTCGCTAAAATCTAATACGTTGTTACATACACGAGCGAATCGTACAAGTTGAGATATATAAACACCATAAGATGTTGACAAGGGATGTATGTTAAGAAATATGTTGAAAATTCGTTGACTGATAATAAATTTTACAGATAAATTTTACAAAAAGTATATGTATATCATAGGAGGTCATATAACCTTCTTGAATTATCATAATTAAAAATTCTTCCAATTTTACAAAAAAAGTATAAGAAATAATGCAACACGCAACACGCAACACGCAACATGCAACATGCATAATAGTCGATTTCATATGTTTAATTGTATAATACTAACATTTATATAATAGATTATCATATATTCGTCCTGGATTTTTATAATAATTGATATATAATTAAGGATACTCAGCTCAATGATGTAAGCAAAGTAAATTGTTCAATAGCATTTAGGGCAATACACATGATTTGATTGTTTCAAAAACAAAAACAACTATTGGTATGGTAGCAAATCGGATAACCTTTAATAAGTGACGTATTTGAAGAAAAAAAGATACAACATTTATCATCACTCCATTTGTAAACAGACTCTTAACTTAAGTGCATTTTACATCATCTTGTTTATTATATCACAACACTTGAAACATATGGTTAATACAAATAAAAATCATTTCAATAAAAAAAAAATAACATCAACAATATCCTACGTTTTGGTTCTAACAAAAAAAAATGATTTGAGATTAACATAAACAATATGACCTTCAACATGTCGGTTATAAACGGTTAGTTATTCACACTCATATATTTAAATAGGTTTATATTATCATTTGCTTGATGTTATCATAAGATTCTAGCACTAATAAGATGTCAGACATTACACCAAAGACGTAAATGCATCAGCTATTTGTCAAACCAATTAATAATATCTATTTATTTCAATGTGGTATTTCCAGTGATGCCAGTAATATATGCTATAAATCTGACCATTTTGACATAATTCCAGGTGTGTATACATGGAACAAGAGTTTTTCATTACATAATATAAAACACAGTGAAAGTGTAACTCTCTGGGTGGTAACTACTTTATCTTACCAAGAATATAGTTCCAGATTTCACCAAAATGTCAGATGAGGAAATTTTTTTATTTATGTTTACTTTTAATGAGTATGACGTAACTAAAATTATTGTCAAGGGAGTTAATGATTTGTATGTATTAAGAAACAGTCTCAACTGCTCATCTCTACCAAAAAAATTGAAGTGCCCCCCCCCCCCCCCCCCTTCCCCCCAAAGAAATAAACACAACTTATATTTAGAATGGAGAATATATATGTTTGTAAAACTAGATAAGGTCGTGTTCTCATTGATCTAGACTTGCTCCAGAGTAAATGTCCAAAACATTTACACTAATAAAACCATTTTCCCATTCATAAATCAAATTCTACCTGTAGTTGGAAAACCTTTATGACAGACGAGGTAAAACAAAGTTAAAAGTCATATTTTGTTTAATGATCAAACACAAATATCAAAATACCTTGGCATTTAAGAATTGATATGACGAAGTCTAATTGAATGGGTATTGAAAAAGCGGGGGCGAAAGATACCAGAGGGACAGTCAAACTCAAAGATCAGAATTAAACTGACAACGTCATGGCTAAAAGAAATGAAAAGAAAAACAGACAAATAAAAGTACACATGACACAGCATAGAAAACTAAAGACTAATGAACACGAACCCCATCAAAAACTAGGGGTGATCTGAGGTGCTCCCGAAGGGTGAGCAGATCCTGCTGCAAATGTGGCACCCGTTGTGTCAATTCATGTTCACTGATTTTACTCAAATTCTCAATCTCAATACAAAACTAATACATGTATTTAAAAAAGTCTTAAACAAACAATTAAGATGGCTCGGGCCTATTCGAAGTTTCTATCAGAAGTGCCGTATTTTTTGTTATTTTATTCCTTACAGAAAGTGAATCAAATTGGTCGAAAAAAAATAGGGGGTCACAGACCATTAAAGCTCAAAATTTTACTTTTAAATAGGTATGTAAAAGGGACCACTTTTCAATGAAAAGATAGGGAAAATAAAGGTGTTGACATATTTTTATTGGAATATAAAAAAAAAACTTTCTATGACACTTGTTCCAAAACTGTAATATAGAAAGCTGAAATATAGCTTCAAAGAATTAGCAAATAAAAAACATAGGTCACCGATAAGAAAACAAAAATGTTTGCCTTAAAACCCAAATTTTGGCGGGAAAATGGTGAATATGGGTGAAATGTCATTTTGAGCCTTTCACAGATACACTGTACACATAATAACGATAATATTCTTTTAGTGATATAACTACAAGGATTTAACATTTCTAATCAATCAAAATGATAAAAAAATAATATCGAATTTACAACACATACTTTTTATGTGCATTGTAATTCATGCGTAAAATTATGCGCAGTCCAATAGTACCGATCCACCTTAACAATGCATTTTATGTGTTGTTGTTTTTTTTAGTGTAAAGGACTTCTATTAAACTTTCTTGTTAATCTCCAAAGACAGTGGACTGTCATGTAATTCGATATTAACATAAATATAGATATAAATAGATAGCGAACTCGTGCAATTGGAATTTTCTAGTAGAATGCTTGATTTCATATTATAAGTTAAAAATATGTAATAATCATTTGGCTGCCTGTATAAGAATAAGGCTTTGTGGATCGAATCAGTCATTCAAATGGTTACCTTTGGTTTCCCTATCAATATTGACAGACTTTCCATTTCAATATCTGAACACGCATATTTCATATGTAACCCATCTCTAAAAAACGGGTTAAATTAAAGGTGACTTCAAAATGAAATCAACGAGGTCGAGTCATTCGAGTGCAAAATGTAAAATAACAAAAGTGCAAAACTCCGAGAAAAATTCTACGCGTAAAGCTCTAAGCAAATGGCAAATCAGAAGTTCAAACACCTCAAATAAAAGGATAACAACTGTCATATTTCTTACTTGGTACAGTCATTTTCTTATGTAGAAAATGATTGATTTAACCTGATTTTATAGCTAGCTAAACCTCTCATTTGTTAGACAGTTGCTTACAATTCTATTATATTTACAACAATGTGTGGACAAAAAAAACAGGCTTTTAAGGCCGTACGTTGACCTATAGTTTATAATTTCTGTGTTATTTTTTTATCTCTTCTGGAGAGTTGTGTCATTGACAATCATATATCATCTTCTTATATATATATAGAATAGGTAAAAGTGTCAAAAGTAAGGGTAAAGCAGTCAACATTGATCAAAAATCTTAATCACTAAAAAATAACCAATATGTCAACATAGAAAAACAAAAAGGCATATTGACAAAGCACATTAGCAAAAATGAAAAACAAGAACACAAAAGTTTACCATAGCACAATGACACACAATGACCGGATGTATAAGTAGATATTACCCAAAAAATAAATCTAAAAGTAAAAGTTATAATTTACAAAGACAAATAAAAGAATACTACGGAAGCGTATTAGGAACATAGTAAAATAAAATTGACAGTGAACTTTTTTTAAATTTCGTGATTTGAAAAGTCAAAATTTCAAGTTGCAGTCAAAATTACGAGATTAGAAATGTCAAAATATCGACTTTGAAAAAAAAGTTCACTGCCAATTTTACTTTTATTATGTCCCTAATACGCTTCCGTAGAATACAATAACACGTTATTAAGATGAAAACCACATAAGTATATAATATCTATATTTCAAGACTGTTGAGCATTATGTGTGATGTTGATACGAAATAGTTATCAACAAGGTCTTCGTATCTTTATTCCGATGATTTTTTTTTTCAGAAAAAGAACGAGACAGTCTTTGACATACCCCTGGTTCATCAACTTTTTGCAGGTGAAGAATTCATCAGCGATCGGTTTATGTTAGACTTATTTTGAAAAAAAATAGAAAAAAAACTGGCTTCTTAATGCGAGTTTTCATTACACTGTTCCACTTTCTTTAATGGTTGAACAAATTACTTATGTTTCATTTTTTTTTGGGGTGGAAGAAGACTTCAAGTCTTCTGAAGGCCAATGGTGCCTACTTTAAAATCTTTAATTCTCCGTATGCCGCATTCGTTTCTGTGTATTACAATTTATGTACCCTTTTATTTATGTAAATTATTAGATTTCATCTCGTCTACCTGTCTATATATAGCAAATAAAAACGCATACATTGTAGTATGTTTAAAAGAAAGAAAAAACCGCACTGTTGAATGTATATAATCTCACTCATTTTTAAAGTGGTCAAATATTCTTTGTTGATTTTTTAGGGTCACGTTCTGCAAACTTCGGCAATAAAACACTAAAATTATTTGCAGGAATTTCTTTTTATAAATGAAATATTTTTCTTCGATTAGGGAACGACCATTAAACTTTAAAAAGGGGAGTATGTTTTTTTCCCTGAAACAATACTATGATCCCTCATTTGATGAAAAAAAAAATCGATGTCTAGCAGATGAAGAAACAAAATATTTTTAGACCAGATTTTCCCTTTTTAACTTTAAGCGTTAAAGTTTTAAAAGAAAAACAAAATTGATTGATAGCGTCGAAAACTCAAAATACAAAATTCTGACTCCGACAAAAAACCATAACCCAACTCCGTTAAAGTGAAATGGTTACTCCCTTATATGTAATGGATTCGTTATATATGTAAAATTTCGTGCATAGGACTTGAGATCATATTGTTTCTAGGAATCAGTTTCATATGACTTAGTTTATAAGTACAGTATTCATGTTTGCAAATACTTTGGTAGATTACTAGAAAGAACTAACTGTGGAACGAGTGTATACTTCGTGTAAAAATATCCATTAAAAACATATTAATGGAATGCAAGATTGGAAATGAGATTTTCATGTCATAAATCTTATCTATACTTTCTCCATCTTCAAATTATTTTACGCATCAGAACAAAGAACAACACGTGAAAAAAATAAAAATTCTTTCAATTATTTATACTCACATTTACCTTACGGTTTGATTCACTTATTATTCAATTATCCCAATCAACGGTTATCAAATTACAGTAGTTGACTGAAGTTTGTATACTGTATAGATGGAATAGCAAAATGTAAGATCGGATTCAAACATTCGTGTTTTTATGTATTTTATTTCGTTTGAAATAGGGTTTTTCCCGTTTGCTATTTGTAGTTAATATTTATAGATGGGAACTAGTATAACTAGTTTGGATACTGGTTTTGTAACAGTATGTACTATTTATAAGTTTGATGTTAGGTGCAGGAGGCACGAGGAAAGTTTTGGCGGTTTTTATGGGTGGGGTTTAAAGGTACTATATAAAGTTTGGGATTTAAATGTATTAGTATCGAAGGTGCTCGCAGTTACGTCGGATTGAAGTTGGTCACATAGGTATATGTGCAGTTGCTGCTATGTTTATTGTACGTACAGGCGTTGGAGGCATTAGCCGGGGGGAAAGAAACGATGCGAAAGAGGAACAATGTTATATGTCATGTGTTTATATCGATGTTACTGCGAGCAACTAATCCTATATCTGTGTTTGTCTTGTTTATAGCCTATTGAATTAGAAATTAAATGCTTTAAATTCGGACGAGCAGGGCGAGGGAGAATTTAACGAAATAAAATGATATGTACTTGTGTATATACAGTGTATACAAAGTGCGAATCCAGTTAATTCATTTTCACTCTTGCATGCGAGTATGTCTATTGTAGAATAAAGGATGATGGGGAAAACTGCGTTTGTTTATTCTTTGAAAATACAAAATAATTTTTTAACAGAATTTCATAACAATATAACTTTTTAATGTATAATAACAGGATTAAAGTCCAAAACAGCATAATTTAATTTGCAAAATCCATTATATTAATTACTGAATGCGATTCATTTTAACTATATATTCGATGACTTATCGCTTCAAGTGCAATCATTTCTGAAGTTGAATATTTTTGATTAGCACATACTTACAACTTCTCATCCAATCAAATTGTTTGAATTTGCCTTCTAATTTTCATAGTACATACTTTTTCCGTGTACTAAGTAACTACGCATGAATGACCAGAAGGGTAAGATTTCATTGTATCGTAATCAAGATATTAAAACAAAAAAATGCTACTGGCTATTTTGAAATAAATTCTGTGTTCCAAATTTAACTAAATAGTTTGTAATTAGTTTTCAAATAGATTTTTAACATCCTACAAATCAATCTTTTGATCTAAATGTTTTTGGACAATTAAAAGTTTCTTTCATTAAAATAAAGAGTAACAATTATGGTTCTTTATGCCTTAGTTAAAAGTACAACTCCATCTAAAAAATTGTAATCCTTTATCTTCCATTCAGTTACTTTGTACACCGAAAGAGTCAACCATGAATCTTTTGAAGGGAAATTATTAATAAAGCAATTTGATATATTTCGTCATAAATTGGTCGATTATTGGTTGCCTAATATCCAGTGACATATATTTCATGGATGTAAACTATCCACTAGACTACCTAAGGGTGCATACAAGGGGCAGATCCAGCCATTTTTAAAAGGCGTTTCAACCAAAGATATGGGAGGGGGACCCAACTGTTTGTACTCATCGAAAAGCATTTTCAATATACTAGTAGTTTTAGTTTTTATGTGAAATTGAAAAATGTTTTCAAGAATGTAAAGCTTCCGCTGCAATTTAAGTATTGTCTGCTTTTGGTCAATTTATTTTGTCATCTTACCATTTAAATAGGTACATGTATAGTAAAACACCGCTTTATATCAATAAACATACTTACACCAGCAGCTACCATCTTTTCATTCTAAAGTCAAGGGCCTTTTGAAATTCCATTTTTACAATGATATTAGTGAGTAGATTTAAAACTACGTAAATGAGCTACATCTAGTCAGCCAAAACATGTCAATAGACTAATTACAGGATTACTCAAGTTGTAAATATGTGCTAAATTGGATAGTGTATAGAAAGGTATATACTATGAAACTAAGAGCTTGGGGCAAGCCCCTCGCTCTATGTTTCATAGTATAGACCTTTCTATACACTAACCAACACGTACAATGAATTTTCATTTTCGTTTTATATGATAATTCGACAAGCAACAACTGATAATAGTTTACTAATGACATTAATATTGATGACATTTACTTTTTAAAATTCAAGCTAGACATAGATACTGAGTTGCATATACACGGGTATAACAGCGTTCATATAATGCATACTCAAATATTGTTGGTGAGTTTGTTATTAGCTTGTCATGGATCCGAAAATTTACTGGAGCAGAACATCCATGAATTTAACGTTTTCCAACGATGATTTTTTCCTTGAATAGTTTTAGGACTCTTTTTAAAAAAGCTTTGAAAATTTGTCACGCCGTGTCATACATATTTCTACCATATTGATATCTACAACGAACGGTACTAAAGAATGTAAGTAAACTATAAACATAAAAGGGTATTAAACTATATAGTCTAGAATCAACTGTACGGCGGTTATACCCCTTGGTATTGAACCTTTTAACATGTAACAATTAACTGCTTTCAATATTTCTTTGTATTCTTACAATAGCGAATTGGATTATGTATAACACCGACTTACACGAAATTCAAACATAATTAAAGTGACTCCATTATTGCTCCAACTTTATTTACTGTATAAGATGTATACACAATGGCATGATCATTATCAGTTTTCCAGTCACCCAAACGTCAATTGTTTGTGCAAAATGAAAACGTTTCAACTCATTCACTAGTGAAATGAAGATCGTTTTGTGTTTGCTCAATCTTAATTACCATCTTAAGGCAACATTTACACAATCAAAGCAAGCGAACCAACCACATGTTTAAACTACAAGCATTAAGAAAATACATCTAATAATGTTAAATTTATTAGTATGAGATGTAGATTTAGACCGAAACAGAAACTTTCCTGATGTGGATTGGCTCATCAACTCTCCAAGATATATGTATTTAATAATGGCGTGTCATTGGAAAGGACACATTTTATCCTACATATAGATCTGGATCTGAACACATATTAGGGGGGGATTGACTATATTAGCAATAACTACTATTTTTAAGGAATTTATTGATATATTATCTCAGACTTTCACTAAATAAGTATCCAAATATAATCAACCCTTATGACTTCATACATTTTGTAAGAGAGTCGACTGAATTAAGACTTCTCATAATGAAAATTGACTTATTTCCTTCTGTGAAAATACATAATGTACACTAAAAATGAATCGCCCTACGGTGAATATAAAAGTCTAGTATCATTATCGAGTAAACCTGAATCGCAGAACTAAAACAACATGGTGGAATTTGATTAAATAGCTAGAAGCTTCATAACAAAACCTGTTTAAAATTAAACATCATTAATAATTATGTAGAAAGGTACATTTTTCTGCAAATGATACTTAACTGCTACTTTCAAATATCTTGTACGCTCTGTTTGTGATTATTTTTCCTATTCATCTATTTGTGTATCAATTTTGCACCTGGATGGCCGTAGGCGCGGTAAAAATCCTTCCGCATCTTATAACTATATCATGAATTTATAAAAACAGTACACAATATATATAAAGTTTATAGTTTTCTATGTTGTGTTTGTGTACTATTATTTATCTTTTTTCTTTTTATGCTATCAGTTTGTTTTCTATCTATGAGTTGAATGATTCCACTGGTATCTTTCGCCTCTCTTCTAAGGTATTTTATTCGGTAAACGGACAGAAAGTCACAGGACAAAAAGTCACAGGACATAAAGTCACAAATTTGGTAGGACAAAAAGTCACAGGACAAAAAGTCACAAATAATTTATTGACAATTGTTTTAATATATAAGAATATATCTTGAAATATTTACTTTTAAATACATATATTCATATTAAAGTTTAGGAAATGTGTCATTATACTTGAAAAATGAAGATTTATTTAATTTTAATCATGCAAAAGATGTTTTTCTTGGCACCATGAAGCCATTTAAGTGCCAAGTCACTTTGACATTTTGTTTTTTTAACAATTATTTGATAATCTTTGATATTTTTTTGATATATTTTGTTTAAAAAGTTGGTTTATATACAATAGTTTAAGAAAAATACAAAAATGTTTTTGTAGAAATAAGCGTTATTTATTCAAAGAAAATAATCAGAAAAAATGAATTGTGACTTTTTGTCCTGTGACTTTTTGTCCGTGACTTTTTGTCTGTGACTTTTTGTCCTGTGACTTTCTGTCCTACATTCTTTTATCCATGGGGAAGATAATCCTTAATTCTAAGTTTGTTTACAGTTGATATATACCAAATACCTGTATAAATAATATATCACACAATGTGTGTGTGTGTGTCAGTCAAATCCTCGTATTGGTAAGTTTTTCTTCAACCAAAATGTCGATGTCACTGCACCAAGGATTTGACACGCCATAATTTCAATGTTACTTTGTCGGGGTATTACAAGCCAAGATGTCAGTGCAACTGCCTCGGTTTTTAACAAGATGTATGTACAACTGCCTCGACACTATAACCAGCCAATATGTCTATGTAAATGCCTTCAGGATATCACCGGGCAATATGCCAGATCCACTTCATTGAGGGTATTACCAGTCAAGATGTCGTAGCCACTGAAACGAGGGTGTTACACGTCAATATGTCAGTGTGACTGCCTCGTGGGTATTACCAGCCAAGATGTTGATGCCACTAAATCTAGGGTATTATTCGCTAAGATGTCAGATCCACTGCCTTGAGGTTATTACCAGTCAAGATGTCATTATGACTGCCTCGGGAGTATTACTAGCCAAATTGTCGATGCTGGGGCAACATGCGCAATTGTTTCTACATAGGCGGTAATGGTAACGTTTTCTTCTCTAGCTCAGTCCATATCGTAAACTTAGATATGTATGATGACTCGTTTCCAAGCTCAGACATTTCACATACGTGGTTAAATTTTCGGGGTGCTTTCATTTTTCCGTAATTTGCATACCCCGAACATCCTTGAAACTGTCAAAAAGTGAGAGGTTTAGCGCTATAAAACCAGGTTTAATCCACCATTTTCTACAATTAAATGCCTGTACCAAGTCAGGAATATGACAGTTCTTGTACATTCGTTTTTTATGTGTTTTGTCATTTGATTTTTTCTCATGTGATTAGGGACGTTCCGATTGATTTTCCTCTGAGTTCAGTATTTTTGTGATTTAACTTTTTTCGTGAAGCTGCTTCTCAATGTAAAAAATCCCTTTTTTCACACAATAATTTCTTTAAAAATTTAATACTTTGAATACATTTAATAACTTCGTAGTTTTTACTTATTTATTCTATGTTCCACTACCTCATAGATCAACACAAATGGTTAGGCTCATATATTTGTTAAAAATTAAAACATGTCCAATATCACTACACAGAGAAATTTTGAATACTAACAACTTTTGTGTTTCTCAATTGGAGGCGCATTAGGGATATTGACCCATCTCAAACGAGGGTTTTACCCGCCGAGATGTCAGATCCACTACCTCGGGGGTTTTACCAGTCAGGATGTCAGTGTGAGTGTTTCGAGGGTATTACCCGCCAATGTCAGATCCACTGCCTTGGTGGTATTACCTGCCAAAATGTCGATGCCACTGCCTTGAAGGTGTTACCAACTAAGAGGTCGATGCCACTGCCTCGAGGGTACCACCATCCAAGATATCGAAAACACTGACTCGAGGGATTTACCCACTAAGATTTCATATCCACTGCCCCAAGTTATTACCAGTCAAATTGTCAGTATGACTCTCGCAGGTATTACCTGCAAAGATGTCGATATTACTGTTGCGAGGGTATTACCAGCTAAGATGTCGAAGCGATTGCCTCGAGGTATCATCAGCCAAGATGTCGATACCACTGACTGAATAGTATTACCCACCAAAATGTCAGTGTCACAGTCTCGAGGGTGTTACAAGTCAAGATGTCAGCTCTAGCTCCTCGATGGTATTACATGCATAAATGTCAGCGCCACTGTCTCGATGGTATTAAATGCAAAGATGTCAGTGCCTCTGTACTAATAGTTATCAAAGGTGCATAATTTTTAAAACTTTATATTTGTTTTTTTCTAGAAAACTGATAAATTTTATCCAGATAGTATCATCACGATCATTATTTTTCATTGTATTTCGATCTACTAGCTATTTAGCGTCGTTTTATATAGTTTTCGAGCTGTAGTCAATTTAAAAATACTGTCTGATCGTTTGGCAAGATGAGAGTTAACCTTCATGTAGGAAATTGCTGCCATTCCACTTTGCGTCGTTTTAACAACTCATTTCAACAGACACAAACAAATCAACAGAAAAATGATTGCATGAAATCAATACATGTAAAAAAAAATGAGTACTTTTTTGTATACGAACGAAATAATTTAACTACTTTTACCCTCTGTTATCTAAATTAGTTGATTATACAAGATTTTACGAAAATCACAATGGTCGTAAACATTTAACAATAAACGAACGAAATGTTACAAAACTTAATTATTATTCCAGTAAATAAACTCAATATAGATACCACTTTTTAACTTTTGATCGTACGTGCGTTTTGTCTTCAAAAGACTCATAAGTCACGCTCGAATAAAAGAAAGTTGACATGGCCTAGTGAAGTACGGAGTTGATGAAAATTGAGGACACAAAAGTTCCTAAGTGTTTTGCCAAGTACATCGTAAGTAATATATTTATGGGGAAGAAAATCCTTAGTATTTCGAATTTTCATCCTTATATTGGATTCCTAAGCTTCACAAAAATCCTTATACGGAAAGGTATATTGCAGGTTCTTCCAAGTGTTCCACTAAACCCCTTTCTAAAGTTCTCACTGCAGTTCAAGAAGGACTTCAGAAATATTCCGAAACGGCATATTTAAGAAGTGGTGTTAATCAGATGTGGATACTGAAAAATTCAAAAGAGTTATTGGTGAATTTACAATCTCCACCATTAAAACATTGTACTAACATTAAAACCCTTGATTTTTCAACTCTTTGTATTCCACATACTAAACTTAAAGCTCGACTGAAAGATCACGTCAGCTTATGTTTCTTTAACAAAACGGGCACTAGACGTTTTAAATATCTAGTTTTGTAATCTATTTATGGGGAAGAAAATTCATGTATTTGGTTTTGATGTTATATTTGTTATTCTCATCGAAACTCATGTATTTGGTTTTGATGTTATATTTGCTATTCTCATCGAATTTTGTCTAATGCTTAGTTCGTTTTTCTGTGTGTGTTACATTTTAATGTTGTGTCGTTGTTCTCTTATATTTAATGCGTTTCCCTTAGTTTTAGTTTGTTACCCCGATTTTGTTTTTTTCCCCATCGATTTACGAGTTTTGAACAGCGGTATACTACTGTTGCCTTTATTTGGGCAGGAATTCAGCTTACTTTGTGAAAAAATCATACAGAGTCAAGCAAAACATACACCAAAGAAGATATCACTGCCATGCTGGACTTTTTAATTGACAACATATTTGTTGAATTTGGAGGTTTGGTCTTCCAACAGACTATTGGAATCCCAATGGGTACCAATTGCGCTCCTCTACTTGCAGATTTGTTTTTTGTATTCCTATGAAGCAGAATTTATCCAAGGGCTTGTACAGAAAGGAGAAAAGAAATTAGCCCAGTTTTTTAATTTCACCTTTCGGTATATTGATGATGTACTGTCTCTTAATAAAACATAGATTCAGTGATCACTTACATTTAATATATCCAAGTGAACTTGAAATTAAAGATACTACCGACACAGATAAATCTGCTTCATATTTAGATCTTTTTTTTCGAAATGACTAATGATGGTAGATTAAATGCCAAAATTTATGACAAACGTGATGATTTTGATTTTCCTATTGTCAACTTTCCATTTCTGTGTAGCAACATCCCAGCGGCACCAACATATGGAGTATATGTGTCTCAATTGATACGTTACTCTAGAGCTAGCTCAAAGTACGTTGATTTTGTTGAACGAGGAATACTGCTTTCTCAAAAGTTGCTAAGACAGGGCTATGAATCAATCAAATTAAGGTCCTCACTGAAGAAATTTTACGGTCGCCATCATGAGCTGATTGGCCATTATGACAGAAGTGTGTCAGAAATCATATCTGATATTTTCCTCGGTCATAATAACCTTCCATCATTACCGAACTATACAAAGAAATAACACGACGGGTGCCGTATTCCGGAACACCTGATTTCACTCCCGGTTTTTAGTAGAGTTCGTGTTGTTTCTTATTTATTATTTATAACTGTTGATGTAAATGTCCTTTGGTTTTGTGAGTCTTGGTTTACTCCTTGGTTTTGATTGTTATTGTCTTTCAAAACATTTTGAAAACATGCAATTAATATTAACTATTATATCAATGATAACTCTTGTTGACATAGAAGTGATGACCACAGGGATAGGGATATAGTAGGTAATCTATCTATATTTGCAAAAAACATATAAATTTAAGGTGGGTCTATAAGAACCTTATAATGCGACGACAAAAAGGTTATAAGATGTCTAAAGGTTAAGTTTATCCCCCCCCCCCCCCCCAAGTATCACTTGGCTAGCATGTACAAGAATTACGGACATTTCTAGGCGAGATAACTCGTATGAATTTTCTATTCTGGTTCCCATGTTGTTCTCATCGTCTGGTGACCAGAAGATAAGAAAAGATAACTCCCCTAAACGAACAGTGTAGGCATATCGCGTAATAAATGATAAATTATTAGCATGTATACGATAATTCCAGACGCAATTGATTTTAGAAGGAACCCCCACTATGACTTTAAACAGGTGAATGGCGAGAAAATAAAACATTAGAAAAAAAAAGTTTTCCCACTGAGACCTTTACGATGGACATACCAATAATAAGAAAGGGAAAAAGGCTATTGAAAAAGTTCAAATTCGTTGACAAATGACCTTAAAAACTCTAGGTCAGCGAAATAAAGCTTAAAGATCCTTGATTTTAGAAGAAATTTCCGAAGCAGAGATCAATAATAAATTAACTGCTGAATATTGAACAAGAAAATTATATGATACAGACCATTCTCAAAAATTGTATTTGAAAAGTAACGGTGTAAAACCAAAGTTGTGGAAAAGAGAAAAGCTGTAAAGTCTGATTTTGTCATTGAATGTGAAAATTATTTGATTAAATATGTATTTATTGTTATTTCTGCATACTTTATTTAAGACAAATGTATCAACAAGTTTTGATTCGTTTATTCTACATTTGCCAGAGTGACAATGTATAGCGGGAGGGTTGAATTTTCACAAAACATGTTTCACTCCGCCGCGTTTTACGCCTGTCCCAAGTCAGGAGCTCCTGGTCTTCCTTTGTTATATATAGTCTTGGTGTGTTTTTTTTTTAATTTTAGTTCATTTATATGTTTATTTTTTGGAGTTTAGTATGACGTCCATTTTCCTTAATTTATTCACAAATATTCGAAACACAACTAGACCTAATTAATCCAACAGTGATAGACACAAAGTAGGAAATCTTCTTTATTCGCAAGTTTAGAGAGAATCGCATATTATTACCAAACATACACGGAACAGAAATTTAATACATTTTATAAACAAAGAACCAGTAATGACCGCTAATATACAGAAATCCTGACACAAAATTGTTGTGATTTAGGAAAGACTGTAACCTATCTTAGGTTTGTTATTGAGTGTTCCCAACAACCGCTGTCTGTAAGCAAACACACGAAAATAATTCAAAACAGAAACAAAATATCTAAAAGCGCAAAACATTTGTCAATGAGGAATGTCATGACACATGAAAGTCAGGTGCTCGTCTAGTTCACCCATTTTTTATTGTTTGTTTAATTAATTTTTGAAAATATTCGTTCATATTTTAACGTTTCTTAATTTATTTTCACTTTAAAATAAAATTCGTTTTTTTATGTATAACCCTCTGTATATTCTTATGTGTAGAAATAAGAATACTCTTATACAAAATAATAGAGCACAACAAATATAAATAAGTATGGTTAAATCGCCAGAATAAGAGTTTTACAAGAAAGAAAAAAAGTGAAATATGAAAAGAATATTTTTAAATAAAACTTAACCAAAATAAAATGAAAAAAGGGGGACACTCAACAAGAGCCTGTATGTGAAATACTTTATTTTCAATATAATACTTCCATGATAAGATAAAATAGTAACATATGGTATTGATTTGTGATACAGCACTGGAAAGGATTTGTCGTGGCCCCATGGAACGCTTATATACTATGTAAATATGACACATTCGTGTTTATATTGCAGTCAGTTTAGATCATGTAAGTATCATATAATACTTACATATTATATCGATAATTATGGAGATTTGCTTAAAAAGGATTTTCGATGTATTTTGTCATTTTTGTTATCAGACGACATTTTATGAATATTCTAAACAATTAAATCAATGAACGAATGAGAACATAAAGATAACATATCCTACATGTACCAATTATTTCGACGCGATACTATCTTACAGTTTACATTCAAAATACTTGCATTTACCTCATTGAGCTCCATCATATGACAACAACAATACCCCCTATAAAAATAAAAGTCTACAATGTACCTTTTTCATAAAACAAAACGAATACATTTTTTTATATGTTTTGAATAACATTAAAACTTCACGTTGCCATCTTTTCGAAGTAACGTTTTATCATGATATACTCTAATTCAATTTACTTTTTCAGATAATGTAACCAATTTTTTCAACAAATCCATCATCGTGTATTCAATTAATTGATTACAAAGTACTAATATTTCTCGAAACTATACAAGTTAAATTAGACAGAGCCTCTTTTTAGAAAAAAAAACCATCCCTTTTCTGTACTTTTCTCAAAGATGTCGACAGAACCACAATACTTAATTTTGATGTTACTTTAAAGACCTCTTTGTGTATTGCTTAAAACCTAAATAGATGTATTTATTATTTAATAATGGATGTAAAAAAAAAGTTAAAAAAATCACAAAATAAAAAGGAGAATTCAACTAAATAACACCAACCACAATTAGTCTTTGAATACGGTCAATCGTAGTTGGCTGAATTGGCGTTGTCACTAATGTATAAAAAAAATTGTGAAGTTCCACTTTTAAAAGCATAGGGACAACAGTAAACATTATTTTAAAATGATGATTTTTATACCATTTGAAAGGAAAACATTTTGTCAATACTATATAATTCATTAATATAATTTACAATAAACAAGAATGTGTCCTCAGTACACGAATGCCCCACTCCCACTATCATTTTCCATGTTCAGTGGACCGTGAAATTGGGGTAAAAACTCTAATTTGGCATTAAAATTAGAAAGATCATATCATAGGGGACATGTGTACTAAGTTTGAAGTCGATTGGACTTAAACTTCATCAAAAACTACCTTGACCAAAAACTTTAACCTGAAGCGGGACAGACGGACGGACGAACGAACGGACAGACGGACGGATGCACAGACCAGAAAACATAATGCCCCTCTACTATCGTAGGTGGGGCATAAAAATGAATTAAATATGATTTTTTTTATTAGACATGTATACTTCGTATTTGCTATATTCAACCAGAAGATGCTCCAACGTTCAACACGATGAGGACACCAGTAAATTTCAAGATAAAGTGAATTTTATTACACCATTTGAAAGCTTTAAAATTGGTGCAATCTCTATAATTTGTTAATTTTATATGATATATATAGTATAGGCAAAATATTCGTTTATCTAATTAGTGGTCATAATTCTCCATAGACAATAACGTTAAAAAAAATTCAATGATAACTGCTCTCTGGGGGATAGTTGATAAGGCCATCCAGCTGAGCTGTCCGCAATTCTTGTGTATGAAATCATTTTATAATGAATATACATATGTCTACTTTAATTTCCCTTTGTTGTAAGAAATTCGTATGGTCACAAAATTTCTTTTCCGAATAGAGTATTTTTGTAATTTTGTCATCCACCTACATCAAAATGATTTTATTAACGTACTTGCCTTCATTTCCTTCAAGAGAATTCAATTTTTCGAAAAACCATAATTCAGTTGATTAAACACATCACATTTTTCGTCAAAATATAGATATCAACTTTATTTTACTGTCCCTATAGCTAGATCTACTTTGTGTAATAAACTTGTTAAACATCCTTATGGATATTCCTGATTAAAAATTGTATTAGCAGGTATAGAAAATTTTAACGTTATTGACGATTAAAAAAATAAAAATCAGTTTTACATGGAAATTTATCACTCCTCTCGGGGTCATAAGTTTCAAATTAACACTCTAGTAATGTTTCAATTTACTTTATTTTGCTTTTATAAATAACGTTTTCCAGTTCAATGTTGTTATGTTTAAACCAATATGCATTTGTATGTTTATTGTTTTCGCTGTTTTGTGCAAAAGAAAAAGGATCTTCTTATTTAAAGAAAAATCTACGACGTACAATTCTGACTAGTTTCGTATAGCCCATTGAAACTTAATAAGCTTCATTGTTTGTAAGTTATTGATTTTCCCCTTTGATTAGATACTTTTCGTTTTGAATTTTTCACGAAGTTCAGTATTCTGTGATTGTACATTTAACATGCGATGACAATATTATTAGAGTCTTTATCTGCGTGAATAACGACATATTTGTCAATCAGAGAGGATTAAGCATTCACAACCTATCACACTTCATTATATAATGACCAGATTACAGTCACCATAGTCGTCATGGTATGATCTTATGTTAAAAATCACTGCCATCTTTATATTGTTCGGACATTCAATTGTTAATTAAAAATAAAAACAATATCAAATTCGTGGCTTTTTTCGAACACATTTTTTTTTTTTTGTATTAATTTTTTTATTTAAAAAAACACAAAATTTGAGATACATAGATATATATATATAATATATAATTCATAACATAAGTATTATTATCAAATTTTTTGCATGAACCCCCTGAGGGGTTCATGCTTATATATTGGCGAGTTTTGGATGTGTCTATGGGCCACTCGGTATCTCTCGGCCGGAAGTCAGAATAAAATTCTCGGAACGTCTCGAAAGTTTTCGGTAATTTATACAGGTCTTAACATGTTGTTATCTACGTCTTTGATATGGTCCTTTAATGGCCCTTGACGACGCCATTATATTTGTTTTAAAACGACCACTGTACACTGTATGTATCTGGGTCAATTATAACGTGGTATTGTCTGTTGTCTCGATAACATGTAAACTAATTATGTTTGAAGATTTAACCACGGGATACTGTGTATTTCATCTTAGACTTACGGGAGAGAGCATTCTGGTTAAAATATTAATATTAGATCGGAAAACAGAAAGATAATATGCTTATCAAAAGTATTTAATTCAATCGGAATCAAAGAAATATATACAAATTATATACTGTATTAATGTTTCTAAAGAAACTAACAATGTTTGAAATCAGAATATTTTCAGAGTTGCAATTAAGAAATGAAGTATTTTATATATGACGAGATACTCTGCTTTGGCATTTTTGAATATTCATTTGTAAAGGAAACATAAAAATTAAATCTAAATAAATTCTTACATCCTACAAAAAAAATGTTTATAAACAATAATCATTATATTTCTACGTTAATTATTTCATACCATTTTAGTATTTAGATTTTATGAGTATTTATTATTTATTTTTTTTGTATTTTATATATATCCATAAAACGGAAAGTAAGATAAATTTATTATTTTTTTTATTTTAAACGGTCGTGAATAAAAACTTGTGTGTTTTCAATTCATAAAGCATGATTTTAAAATCTTGCAGCTCACAACAACCGTAAAAATAATTTACAATAATCACAACAAAATTTAATTACAACCATAATGTTGATTATTTTATACTGTTTAAGTATGGATTTAGAAGTCTTTCCTTATATTTTGTATAGATATATATTCACATAGTCAATGGTTGAATTTAATGTGTCAATCAATGGGCACAGCCACACTGTTTTGTATTTCGTTCTATAGCCTTTTAACTTTTTTCATTCGATCGTCACTGATGTTTTTTTGTAGACTTAACTCGTGTCTGGCATACATCATTTTAATTCTGGTATCTCTTTATATCTACATACCTTTTTGTGTAAATTGGTTATTTTGAAAGTGTGTACAGGTATTCCTAAACTTCTGAATTAAGAAATTCTTCGGCAAAACTTAGTTTCCCTGTAGAATGTTTGAATTGATTTAAGTAAAATCAGGAAATCCTTAAAATTTGAGACGTTTCATGAGACCAAAATAAGTCTCTTCATAAGAGGTCCCAATCAATTGCATGCAACAGGTTTCACCGCATACAATATCTGCCATGAGTAAAGACAGCTTCAAATACGAGTTGAGAATATAAAGTCATTCATGTAGGAAACAAAATATAAAGATATGATAGATAAAATAAATGCATCCACAATTCCAGATTATAAAGCAAACTGAGTGCATAAATTTATATTGCGATAGGTTTGTGCAATTTGCATAAGTCATCCGATTAGTAGAAATTAGGATTTGCCAAAGGGTTATAATCGGAAAAAATATGTACATTCCCAAGTAATAAATAAAATAGTCGAGCTTTAAAATAACTATTCAAATAGAAGCTGTAAATATATACTTTTAACTGGCTTCTTCTATTCACAGTCAATTATTTCAATTCAAAAGCAAACACAAATTCAGCAACGATCTTTTAATGACCCGGCAGTCAGCGGTCTTAGGTTCATGTATTGCTTTTCTTTTTTTAAAGAAAGCAACTTGTTTCAATAGCAATTAAAATCTTAAATGTTCTGCTTGTATATGGTAATTATTTACTAGATCATACTCTTATTTATCACTCTGAAATAAATTGCATGAATACGTCGAAAACTTGAATGATGGCATGAACCTTTTTCTCTTATCACAAACATTTCTGTCAATACTATAAAGTCGAACATAAACATAAACAGAAGATGTCACCAGAGATCATTAACATATAAGGGACATACAGGACATATTGGATATAATTACATAATCAAATAACAACTAAAGTCATGAAAAAACCCAATTCAAATACAATAAAATCAAATCAAACATATCTATATAGTATATACATATAAAAACAATCTCAATAAACATTGTATATAGCAATTTTATCACGCAAACAAATTACTGTATAATTGTCATGGACAACAATATCAAATCAATTCAACATAAATTATTATACAGCCTTAAAATATGTGGTTCATAAATGTTTCTCGTTTCTACTTTTTATATTAGGTTAAACTATTAGATTTTCAGTTTGAATGGTTTTACATTAGTCATTTTGGGGGCCGTTTATAGCTTGCTGTTCGGTGTGTGCCAATGATCCGTGTTGACGAACGTATTTTGACCTATAATAGTTTGCTTTTACAAATTATGACTTGGATTGAGAGTTTTCTCATTGGCACTTATACCACATCTTCTTATTGAATGAGTACGAAAAACATAGATTCCTCACATATGAATATATATTTGGTGTTTGGTAGGTATTTTTGATCATAGTGATCGCACCTGTAAGAGTCGGTAATGAAGTACATTTATTACAGCGACATGTATAAATGAAATACATAACCAGAACTGTGTATAAATTTAGCGAAAAATCCCATGAATCTGACCAAAGAAACAATGTTTTTAACATTTAATAATAAATTACTTTTAAGTTGACAAAGAGCTGAAATTTCTAACTCGAGTACATTCCCAGAAAAGAGGACTTATCGTTTCTTTGGTTTCATTACAGAACCTATATAAATTGGTTTCTTTTAACCCAGAGTTTTGTCATAATGCATAAGTATCGTAAAATCTTTTAACTAGTACATACTGAATGTGTTGAATTTAGTACAACAAAAGTAAACATATAACTGATACAAAACTTGTATTGCACTTTTGGCGGAATAGGAAACTAAATGGAAAGTTAAACACGTTTTTCTGTAAATTTTCGTCCAGTTATAACAAGTAATTCCAAATGTAATTAGGACAGGATTTCCTCTGAGTTTATGTCAGTATGTATTGTTAGCGTTTGTTATCATAATGGAATTAATATATATAAGAATCGTCTATACATAATGTATGATATTCAATTCAAATATGATCTCAAGACAAACATATAAAATTCATTATTTCACGGGAAAAAAACATTAATGCATGTTATTGCTCACCTCAGTTAAAAAAATACATTCAAATATAGTAAAGTTGTTTTAAAGAACATAACTGTTACAAAACTCAATAAACACAGATAAAATGATCAATTCAAAACATAATAGAAAAGATTTTCCACCATTCTTATTTGGTAATACTATTTGTTCCTTTGTTGATAAAAAGACATATTTCATTATTTCCGTGTTGTTAGAGCTGCAGTTTTCAATTGATTCGTCTACTTCTAAAATATATTGTTTTTTATTAGTTTAAATAATAAAAAATGTATTATAGATTTCATAAAGATAAATTGACCAAGATTAATTTACTAGATATATATGAATTCACGATACCAAAAATGTCTTGCAGCCTGCTTAACTGCTTCATAACAAATATGTACAATTCACAATTTGAAAAAAACTTGCTTCTAAAATGTATTAAAATGTTTGCTCAGGCACCGTCATTAGGAGTGTTTACTTTAAAAATATATATATAGTTTATATATAAGTATTAATGGTATCTGAATACAATTGATATGTGGTTTTCAATTTACACTGTTTTGATTGTACTGTGAATATTATTTGTCATTTCAAGAAATTGACTGAAACAAGATAAGACATATCTTTTAAATCTGTATCATCAATAGGCATACATTAGAGAAGCTATTGAGAAGTGAATATGAACAAACTTTGAAAACATTTATAAAAGGTATGTTCCCTAAGTAAGACAGGGCTATGAATCAATCAAATTAAGGTCATCACTCAAGAAATTTTACGGTCGCCATCATGAGCTGATTGGCCATTATGACAAAAGTGAGTCAAAAATAATATCTGATATTCTTTCTCAGTCATAATAACCTTCCATCATTACCGAACTGAACAAAGAAATAACACGACGGGTGCCGTATACGGTGCAGGAAATACCTACCCTTCCGGAGCACCTGATATCACTCCCGATTTTTAGTAGAGTTCATGTTGTTTCTTATTTATTATTTGTAACTGTTGATGTAAATGTCTTTTGGTTTTATTTTTTAGTTTACTCCTTGGTTGTGATTGTTATTGTCTTCGAAAACTCTACAGTAGTAGATTCAACCAGTTAATATGGTTTAATTTGGTAAAAGCTTAGTTGAGGCATAGACTATCTTAGATATATAATTCATCGGGTAATTGTTTTCTATTGAATGAATGCTATTATCATGTTTAAAAAAGTAATATAACAAACATATCGAACCCAAAACGGAAAGACACTTGGAAAAATCAAGTGCTGAAAAACATAAAATGAATAGAAAACAACTGTCATATTCCTTACCTGGGTTTAAGATGATTTGATTTTGCCTTTTTAGACTAAATAATAAGCTTCTTTTACTTTTAAACATTCAACTTAGATTGTTATATTACACCAAGTTTTAAATAGACCTTTTCAACATCTCTCAACACCGACTAATGACACCTACAGTTTACAGGTAAAATGGATGGGTCGTCTCAAAGACAAAAACCATCATAATTATCATTACGTAACATATTGGATTGGCGGTTTTATACTGTTTAAGAATATATATCAACCAAATAAATAAATAAATATATGTATGGTGGCAGGATGCGGCCATTTATTTCGCGTTTTCGCGTTTTCGTGACTTCTCCTTTCACTTTGCAAACGCGAAATTGGAAATTCGAGAAATCGAGAAAGCAAAATCGAGAAATTGAGAAATCGGGAAATCGAGAAATAGAGAAATAGGGAAATCGCGAAATTGGGAAATAGATACGACCGGGAAATCGAGAAATCGAGAAATCAAGAAAGCAAAAACGCCAAAACACGAAAGAGAAAACACGAAAATGCGAAAACGCGAAATGAATTCTCGATTTCGGTGTTGTTGCTTTCTCTATTTCTCGATTTCCCAATTTCTTGATTTCTTGATGTCTCGATTTCCCGATTTCTCAATTTCTCGATTTCGCTTTCTCGATTTCTGGATTTCTCCGAAAACACGAAAAGGGGAAACGTCCGCATCCGGCCACAATATATATGTCTCTGTCATATAATATCTATATTTTGTATGTATTTTCACGACATTTCATGTTGAATTGATTAAACAAATATTCCTATCATTCTGAATCCTAACCCATTTTCTCTTGACTTTCGTGATTGTGTGCGTCTTTCACCAAATATTTGCCGCATGCCAATAACGATTTAATTTGTTGGTGTAAGAGCTTTTATGATTTTTTTTCAAAATTTATAAAAAAAAGAATACTGGACCGTCCGTCCGTATCACACTTGTGAATACGACCAACTTGGTGTTTTCCACCGATCTTCGCCTTAGTTGATGTACATAATTATTCAATTTCTGGAGGGATAATTTCTATTGATTTTTTAAGTCGAAGGAAAATATCACATCGTTTTTTTTTGTTTTTTTTTTTATCAACGACGGTCTTTTCCGCTTCAAGATATCTTGTTCGACTTAAAGTTTTTCTTTGATGAATTTTGAAAAAATATATAATTGACCCCTCGTTTCAATGTTACAACATTTAAGCAGTGATTGGTGAATACAGAATTCAAGTGGAACACCAAATTGGTGAATTGAAATGATACAAAGTATTGAGTACATTATGGAGACATCCAAGGCCAAAACTAACAGACATGTGCCGCCCTTGTCAACCGATATAATTATTGTTTAATTAAATATCAACTACAATAAAACATGATTTGTTCTTTTCATTTTCCAATTTCAACCAGGACAGCTAGAAGCTAAACGTCTAAAAGATGAAATGTGACTTAAAGTCCATCATTTTCTTTATAATAATTTTTAAAAAATCATGTCATTTGTACTCTGTAGGAAAGTTTTATCATTGTCAATGAAAGCAATAAAATCAATAATGATCTCAATTTTTTTTTTGAGTTTTGAGACGACCCTTCACATTTTACCTGTCGTAGTCGTTCTCAACAGTAGGTGTCGAGAGATGTTGAAAAGGTCTAATAGTAGTACAAATTTATCACATACAATGAGTCTATAGATGTTTACCTGAAGAGTAAATAAATTTGATTATAAAGAATAAAATGATTTATTTGGATGAAAAAAAATAGCAGAAAACCTTCATCGGCGTTTTTGAAGCAACCATTCAAATGCGGGTACCAACTGGTAAAGACGATTTCAAACAGCAATACTTTAGAAAAAAATCATTTGCATTACGAAATCATATCAGAATTGCGATTGATTTTATCATAACATCATATAGCACCATGCATCAAAAGCCTCTGTTGGTAAAAAAAGTGGTAATTAACCGGAATTTAAACCAAATTATACATATATTAATTCACAGGGTAATGTTGTCATTTTAATGTTATATTTAACTTTGCCTTAAAAGAGGGAAGATTGGCTATCCACAAAACCATGTTCAACCCACCATTTTTCTTTAAAATATCCTGTACCAAGTCAGAAAAATGGCCGTTGTTATATTATAGTTCGTTTCTGTGTGTGTAACGTTTTAGTGCTGTATTTCTGTTGTGTCGTAGTTCTCCTATTATTTATATTTGATGTGTTTCCCTCAGTTTCAGTTTGTAGCCCGGATTTGGTTTTTTTTCTCAATCGATTGATTAATTTCGAACAGCGGTATACTACTGTTGCCTTTATTTTAAACTATTCTACTTACTTTTTGATATTGTACACTTTAGTTTTATATCCTGAATATTTATAAAACATGTTTCATTTCTGCTTTTCTTACAGTGCTCTAATTCTGTT
This sequence comes from Mytilus edulis, assembly GCF_963676685.1. Taxonomy (NCBI): domain Eukaryota; kingdom Metazoa; phylum Mollusca; class Bivalvia; order Mytilida; family Mytilidae; genus Mytilus; species Mytilus edulis. The sequence goes on along the minus strand of NC_092345.1, from coordinate 87,644,513 downwards.
GTCTCATGATCTATTTTGCATATACGATACGGTATATTTTCACAATATGTGCCATCATATCCTGAAGTGAAATTATTTTGTTTAAACTACTTGAGCTTCTTGTATATTAATACAGGATGAAAATATGTGTCAGTTTTGCTCACCTGCTAAAACACCAGTTTTCTAGTTAGTTCTTTTATAAGCACATACATAAGTACTCCTATGTGTTGGTATTATTTTCAATTTACAAAATAACATTTATTAGTTTTGAAATAAACAGCAAAACCTGAAAGAGCAAGAGGCTGTCAGAGAAACAGCAAACCGGATTTTCCTGCAGAGGTCAAACCCTGAACAGTTGAGCAAGTATAGACACAACATTGTTTTAAAGCTCTCAATATGAAATGTGATTGAATATTTGATAGAGCAAGGGTTTGTCTGTCCGTCCGTCGCAACATGTCGGACATCAATTCAAAATTAATTTCAAAGTCGAAATCGTCATTATTGAACTCGACCTCCATTTTTTTGTCAGTAACAACATATTTGAATTTTAAAAGCTTTGGTTAAACGGTAAAATCCGGTTAAAAATTTCAGAGGTAAAGACTCCAAACCGCATTGTCAATTTTTCAAAGTAGATAGTTCTTGTTATGCTGATCCTTTTAGTTGATCACACTTTCAACCTAGCTGCTAAAATTTTCAACATAACGGCAAACAATTAGTTAGGAATTCGTATCATGGGCAGTTACTTCAAAACAGGTTGACAAGATTTCAAATATTTTCAGGTCTCTCAGATCTTGCGTTGGTCATCTTTACACACACACTTTGTACCCAGGTCCTATATGTTTCACAATGTTTCATCGAGTAAAATGATTCGCCAAGCACAGCATGATGCAACCGCAGAGGTCGAACCCTGAACTGTGTGTGCAAGTTTGGACACAATATTCAAGCTTGACACCGTCTGAATTTGGATTGTGATCAAATATTTGACATAATACAGGTTTCTGATTATGAAAAGAAAGGAGAGTAAACTCATTTGTGAAATGTATTTAGTAAGTTAAAACGAATTGCAGTTTACTAGTTTTAACTAGATGCTATGTAAAAGAATGGCTGCAGTACTTTTGCAACAATTGACATTTTATTGTAACTCATTTGAACCAAATTTTATTTTTTAATTGCATAATTATTTATTAGGGCTCTCCAAATGCTTTTAAAACTGCTACATACTTTTAAATCCTCTTTGGTGTAATATCGCAATACAAAGATGGTTTTCGACACACACGCAGTTCTTTGTTTTCTTTTAGAATAATTGATGGTTTGAAAGCAAGTGATTATTTGTCCGATACAGTAGTTACACTAAGTTATATCAGGGTTGTTTTTTTAGATGAAAGAACTATTAAAGAAAGATTATATTGTTGATATTCAAATGTTACTATTCTGCATGTAAACCTTCAAAGTGTAATTTTCAGGAACGCCTTTCGGTCGGCAGAGATCCCCTAACTGAAATACATCTCACAACATTACAATTTCACAACGAGAGGTAAGCTCTTGGACAGGTAATTGCCAATTGAAAAGAAATCGGTTTGAAAATCGGTTCTTTATAAAAATTATGGAGATGCAGTACAATTTCAATAGGATATTTTTCAACATCTTATAAACATCAAATATATCGGTGCATAGACATTAAAAAATGTTGTCACCTATGTGTGACATTTGAATGCATTATGGCAAACAATTCTTTTTGAAACAATGGTAAACTTCCCTTCATTTTCATAAATTGTTCTTCCTCTTTTTCATAATTTATGACTTCTAATATAACAGTAAGAAGATGTGGTATGATTGCCAATGAGATTAACTCTGATGTGAGACCAAATGACGCAGAAGTAAACAACGGTAGGTCATCGTAGATTTTATTCTTTCGAACTGCAGATATTTTGACATATTTATGATTTGCTGATCAAATTAACGTTTTCCAGTAATTATAGAATAGACATTAAACGCTACATGCTGGTCGGATACAATATTATATATTATAGTTCTTGAAATACCTTCTGGGCATTTGCAATAAAGGCCTTCTCCCGTCCGATCACAGATACATGTTCCATTTTGCATACATGGACAATTATCTTTGCACCATGAACCTGGCAAATTATATAAGTTAGATTAGGTTTATAAACTATAGAACTTCTTAAATACTAATTACAAATATAAAAAAAGAGATTATTTTTTTCGAAACCGTACGATCAGACTATTTAACTTCATACGTATGTTATATAAGAATTAATTGTACGCATTAACATGATTCGCCCACATCATATTAGATTTCACCCGAAGACAGTAAATCATAATGTTGTCAAAAAATATGCTATAACTCTGATCATGTCCATGGAATCAACGTAATTCAGTGCAAGATATCGTTAACTTAAATAACTATTAATCAATTTTACACATTTTAACATGCTTTGGAAAATTTTGCATTGTCGGACATCCTTAACCTACTTATTTACATCATTGCTGAGCTTCCAGTAGAATGTTAAGTTTGTGTTAGGAATGTCCTTTTAATTTTTAAAATTACTTGAAAATTTACCAAAATCATATAAAGAAATATTTATTCCTGTTTTAAATCAATATTTGTTTGTCTGAAACTTGTAATTCATAAAGTAGAGCTGATATCAATCGCTCTTCATAGCTTTTCAAAGTCTTACATGTGTTCCCATTTTACGAGTAAACACCTTTGTAAATTAATGTTAATTGTGTCGCAAAAATGACCAGACAAATTCTTGTTTGGATTAAAATATAGAAAACTTGCAATCTTTGTTCACATAAATCAATCTATGATGAGATTATCTACATCAATTTTTATTAACAGGATATAAACCCAGGTAGAGAATGATACTGTGTTCAGTTAAGCAATTGACATGATACAGTTAAGTGTCTTGACAATTGTCATGGTTTATACTATATATATCGATTTTGTCAGGTTCGGATCTTAATTGATACATTTTTGTCCGCTTGTTTATATATGATTATAGCTATTAGTATATGTCAGCTTGTCTTTCTTTTAAAAAATTGTCATGCTTGTTGATTGATTAAATCCCGAATACAATGTTTAAACTAGGAACATTTAAATAAAGTTTGTAACTGACGGACGCAGAACGAAGGTCGCAAATTGCTAGCAAAATCACACCTGTCCTGTTATAGCTAAAACAAACCATGATATGTATAAGTGTTTCTGATAACTTACATCTCTGTTTCCTTGGTGCATCCTGGTTGTTGCACTGTTGACCAATGTCACAAAAACAGAAATTTGGCAAAAGTTTTCCGTTACAATCACTGCACTCATGGTGTGCTAAAATATGAATAGTAATAAGTTTATTGATAAGGTTTTATTTCATTCATATTTTTATACGATACGATAGGTATCGTATAAAAATATGATTGAAATAAAAATATGATTGAATCATATAATGTCAAAGATATCAATAGATTTTAGTGATATACACTGTCCTTAATTCTATAAAAAAATATTGTTTCGGCTATTCTTTCTTGTTTGTACACCTTGTTCTAAGACTTGGTCGGATGTTTGTATGTTCAGATCCCCTTTAAATGAAAACACTGCTGCTCAGGATTCATGTTATCTGGTTTTCATTATTTTTGGTGGGTTTTTTTAACTCCACAACTGCCTTATGATGACGATAATCTATCATTCGACATATAACATGAAGCAAATTTTCTATACTATGACGAAATTTGACTATACAAATATGTCAATCTGCTATATCACTAAGATCAATCTGTATACTATCAAGACGATTTGATATAATAGAGAGTTAACTTTTCATACAATTCTGTCATTTTACTTTGTCATAAACATGATAAAGATATTCTTATATTACGAGATCTTATGATATAGTAATCTGTTGGAATAACACAGTGAGGTGTAAGATAGTACGAAAAGGTGACTCCATAAGATAATATATCAAGATGTCTTTTAAGTAGACGACTTTGTCGTTGTCCGATAGTAATATGACAGAAAAGAATGAAAGAGTTGCTGTACGTTGTACGAGGTGATTGTATAGTTTATCAATTTATCATAATAAGATAGTTATAAGACATAATAGTATAGTGAGGTGACAAATAGTACGAAAAAATTGTTAAATGTTAAATGTTAAGATGGCTTTGTAGTGAAAATGTATCTTTATTATATAGCTATAAGATATCACCATCAAACATCAGCATGAAAAGACAACTCCGTGTTAAACAAATATTGGTATAGATATAAGTTAATCCTGGTACCTTTGATAACCATTATTCTCAATTTCATAATTGCATTGACAATTTGAATCATTATATATCTCAACCCTTAACATGATTTTGTTATCTTTATCATAAGGCAGCTGTGTGGTTCTATATAAAGTATTTTAGTTTCTATGATATGTCCTGTTATCACAATTACAATATTTATTGTATATCTTTGAGATGAAACTATGGTGTTAAAATCAAAGCATGATAACTAAAAAGGAATAGAAAAAGAAAAGTTAAATTCGAGCTAAAAACTGTGCTTAAATTTAATTTCTAGTTCAATGTTTCTCAACTTTCAGTCATAATTTTTACTTGAATAAATACTATTCAACCGGATATAATAAATCATTTTTTTGGTCAGCAATTATCTGTCCATCAAACATATCGTTTTCTAGTGACGGTAATGCCTTTAACCTACATTTTTAAATTAGAAAGAGAGAGAAAGAGAGAAATTGCTAACGGGCATGCAGAGAAATGATTTTGTCTAACAGCTGTTTATCTACTTACAGGCATCGGATGGGCATAGTTTACTCACAAATGGAGATCCTGAAAAGAGATTTTACAAGATTATAGAAATTTGATTATTAAGATAATTATGTAACTTCTCCTGTTTGATATTTTGATTCAGCTGGTTATTGGTTGTACTAATATCATATTTTTTACAGTTTTCTTTATCATAGCTGACATTTGTGTAATTTTGATGAGAACCTGTCTCCTTTGTTTATCACAACTTTTAGAACTGATAGTTTTAAGAATTACATAGGTATTCTAATTATAACTAATATCCAAGAGACAGGAATTGAACAAGTAGACATAAAAAAAAAACTGTGATGAAATTCAACGCCTTGTAAACAGTATAATACATAACATGTCCTAAATGCAGTATAAACAAAATACAAATTGTTGTCACAATGCAAACGAAGCTTTTTTAACATGATGAACTATTATAAAACAACTGATAAACTAAACACATGGTTACAAGCAGTAAAAACTGTCGTTATAACACTTTGTCGTTATAACACTTAATGAAAGATTAAATAATACAAGGGAAGAGATGAAACCAACCTACAACTTAATGTCACTCTTACTAAGACAATAGATGACATTAATATTGTCTAGTCATGTCCAGTCCATTCCAGTCCCGATAATACACAATGCATTCATAAACACTCAACTAACAGCGTTGTTTATATTTCTATTAAAGGCGCATTAGCTACCAGATATAAAACTAGAGGCTCTAAAGAGCCTCTATCGCTCACCTTGGTCTATGTGAATATTAAAGGAAGCAAATGGATTCATGACACAATTGTGTTTTGGTGATGGTGATGTGTTTGTACATCTTACTTTACTGAACATTCTTGCTGCTTAAAATTATCTCTATCTATAATGAACTTGGCCAATTAGTTTCAGTGAAAAATGTTAGTAAAAATTTACAAATTTTATGAAAATTGTTAAAAATTGACTATAAAGAACAATAACTCCTAAGGGGGTCAATTGACCATTTCGGTCATGTTGACTTATTTGTAAATCTTATATTGCTGAACATTATTGTTGTTTACAGTTTATATCTATCAATAATAATTTTCAAGATAATGACCAAAAACAGCAAAATTTCCTTAAAACTAACAATTCAAGGGTCAGCAACCCAACAACGGGTTGTCCGATTCATCAAAAATTTCAGAGCAGATAAATGTTGACCTGATAAACAATTTTACCCCATGTCAGATTTGCTCTAAATGCTTTGGGTTTTGAGTTATAAGCCAAAAACTGCATTTTACCCCATGTTCTATTTTTAGCCATGGCGGCCATCTTGGTTGGATGGCCGGGTCACTGGACACATTTTTTAAACTAATAACCCAAAAGATGATTGTGGCCAAGTTTGGATTAATTTGGCCAAGTAGTTTCAGAGGAGAAGATTTTTGTAAAAGATTACTAAGATTTACGAAAAATGGTTAAAAATTGACTATAAAGGGCAATAACTCCTAAAGGGGTCAACTGACCATTTCAGTAATGTTGACTTATTTGTAAATCTTACTTTGCTGAACATTATTGCTGTTTACTGTTTATCTCTATCTATAATAATATTCAAGATAATAACCAAAAACAGCAAAATTTCCTTAAAATTACTAATTCAGGGGCAGCAACCCAACAATGGGTTATCCGATTCATCTGAAAATTTCAGGGCAGATAGATCTTCACCTGTTTAACAATTCTACACTGTCACATTTGCTCTAAATGCTTTGGTTTTTGACTTATAAGCCAAAAACTGCATTTTACTCCTATGTTCTATTTTTAGCCATGGTGGCCATCTTGGATGGTTGGCCGGGTCACCGGACACATTTTTTAAACTAGATACCCAAATGATGATTGTGGCCAAGTTTGGTTCAATTTGGCCCAGTAGTTTCAGAGGAGAAGATTTTTGTAAAAGTTAACGACGACGACGACGGACGACGACGGACGACGGACAACGACGGACGACGGACGACGACGGACGACGGACGCCTAGTGATGAGAAAAGCTCACTTGGCCTTTTAGGCCAGTTGAGCTAAAAAAAGAAATATGAAATTTTGTTCAATCATTTAGATGTTATACCACCATGGTATAGTTCGTCGTATCCGGTTGCAAACTATAAATGACAAAAAAATATTCCGTTGAATTTGAATATCTTGTGTGTTTAAAAGTACCATTCTTTTGGTGTTTCGTGTTTCTATAAAAAGCTTGTAAATAGTAAAGAAAGGGGATGAAATTTGATTGGTTAACTTCCAGTGATTGTGATTATCTTGTATGCAATGAAATATTATGTGAAATTTCGACTGTGGTATTGGACAGGATAGAACTTTACTCATACGAATTATTTCTCTATTTGCAACAGAAATAAATTCTGCACATTTTTTTTTTAAAGTGCAAATTCAACAAAGACTAATACATTGTATGGGGGAAACCGTGGTGTTATTAAACTTTGATGAAAGTGAAATAGTGAAATAATAATTTAATATTCGCTTTTAGCAGCCAGTTTAGTTCAATTTTGTCAAAAAAAGCTAAGATATATCGCTGATGAATTGTTCAAATGAATAAGACAATCCCATTGGATCCGTATTTATGTGACCTTAAATTTAATTTATTAGCATGTAGTAGTCGTGTTCAGTCATTAAAAGTAAACTAAATTCAAAATTGAAGGTAAAACAAAGATGAATCATTTCGTTAAACATTTTAGTCAAAACGGTGAACATAAATTTGACAGCTAATGCTCCTTTAATCGTTTTCAAAGTAAACATCGCCATTAAATCTTACACTGCTACTGTTTTCCTTAGAATTGACAATGATATCGTTCAGGACAGTATGTGTTTGTTGCATTATCAAAGTAAAAATGAGACTCATAAGAAATTATATACCAAACTATACATAAAGGTAATGATATCATTTTCTTTACAAAGTCATAAATTACAAAATAAATTCGAGGATAAGGAAGGGTAAATGTAAACATCCGTGATTTATTTTTTGTAAGACATTTAAATAAGTATAATTCTGTTTCTTTATCGTGATACTTATAGTGCCTAACAAGATTTTGTGAGGTAGACGAAATTGACTTTAAAACGATCGTATTGACTTTTGATGTGCAGAAATAGGCAGATCGGACATATTTTGACTTTAGTTACTTACTTCTTAAGTTTGGGATTAATTGTAATCAACATATTCTAATGAGACTGAAAAATGCTTCTTTTATTATGATAAATAATAATTTTACCTGCCGTAGTCGTGCGTAAAATATATTTCGGTATTTCTCTTACGAAAATGACTTGTTTAATGGAACAAAACGTATTATTTGTCTATTGTTATTTACTCTTCACAATAGGCTTTTAAAAAATAACCTTTCAACTGTATATTCCGAAAATTTTGCGAAAATCGAATAAGTGGCAATTCTTACCTTTCATACCTTAACTTTCATTGATAAAACATAATATTGACTCGTCCAGTGTCCAGTTTGAAGGTCATTTTAGTTACCGTACACATTCATGCACGTTCTAATTAATCAATAGTCATGTATGAAAAGCATAAACAAGTTTGAAGGTAAACTAATAACAACTTAATCCAATCAAATTGCCTACGATTCAATAACAATGACCAGTCCACATCATAAAAATGTATAGGGGTAAACTGGGTAGGGAGAAAATGTCAGATATATTAAGTTCATTATTTTGCAATAACGAGTAAAAATGTGTTAACCAATAGATTTGCTATAATTTCATAAACATGTCGTTATGTATTGGTATAGTTTTTGGATCTTTCATTAGCGTATTTAAGGCTGTAGAAAGTTTGGCCTTCAAAAGTCAGCATAATAATTGACTTTATAAAGAAAATTCGCCTTTTTAAAACATTGAATGTTTCACAAATAATACGCGACAACAAAGCAAAATCATTTCTTAAAACACTGCAAAAAAAATAATTCTAATTGATGCAGTGGTATTGTCATAAATTGCACTGGAGTGAACAGTGGTACATCAAACGTCGAATTCCCTCACACAATGTTATCACACACTATAGTATGCCATTGAAATATTTATGTTATAGACGTCCATTGATATTACTATACTTTTTCACACGCACTTCCACTTACCTGGTTTACATCTCTCTTTCAGTGGATTTGATTCCCTAGTATAGGACTCTGTTAAGATATAAAATGTTATACATTTGTATTAGATCCGACAAATTCCTTCGTTATAAATTGTTTTCTCAATTGAATTTGAGATTTTTCATGTCGGGTCTTTTACAGCCGACTATATGTTATTGGGGTTTTCTCATTTGATGGTCGTACGATTGTCTATAATTGCTTACATCCACTTCATTTTTACTTTGGCGAATAGTTGTCTAGTTGGCAATCATACCAGATCGCCTTATTTTCATAATGACATTGCATATAAAACTATATATGAAATGGTCAGATTTCGCATGTTTGTTTAGCGTACATTTTTTCAATTAAACACAAAATATTTCAGTAATATTACATTTATTGAAATGCAAAAACAAATCGCTCTCCGTATTCGATCAAAATACAGGTTTTAAAGGAAACGAGAAGTACACTTTACGTAATATTATCCCATTTTATGTTTTTCCTTTGACGACTTTGATTTATTTGCGATTATAAACAAACAATGCATACGTCATGTACAGGTGAATTAACTTCGATGTCATTTGGTCTCGGATAGAAAGTTGTCCAGTCGGCAATTATACCACATTTTCTGTTTTTTTTTTAAATGCATGACAATCAAGCAAAATTTATAAATAATCTGGTTATCTTCCATGTGGTAAAAAAACTCATTTTTTGTTTGTTTTATCTACATTTAATTTCAATCTCTCGAGCTTTCACAATATTTATGAAAAAGTATCTATATATTTTAGACTGTCTAGCGACTTAATTATCAAAACAGTGTTTATGTTCCGGACCATATGAGTATATTGACCATACGCGTATGGTCATGACCATATGGGTATTTACTCATATGGTCCGACCATACGCGTATGGTCGGGGTAGTTAACACTCTGTTACAGTTTCCTTTTTCAAAATACTTCTAAACTCTTCATAACTCGTTCAATAAAAAGACGCTATCATATAGGTAATTTTATTATTATATTATAATAAAAAGATTAGCTAAATAAAAATTACATGTTTCATATAGTAAATTTTGTTATTACGAGTGAATGACAATATGTCGACTTAAAAAACTAAATTCAAAAAAATTCTTAATGAACTGTTACACAAGAAGTCACTGGAAAGTAACATAGTTTATTTTAATTGTCTTGTGAATATGGTGTATTGCCGTCATGTTACGATATTTGAGATCTTGAGCTTCTTAATAACACCGTAGACATATCGGAATGGCCAAATACCTCGGTATCACTCTACGCAGCTACAAAAAGAATAGCTTTTCACTCGCAAACAAAAGGTGTAAATGAACTAGAGGCTCTCAAGAGCCTGTATCGCTCACCTGATTCTACTTGGGTTTTTAAAATCATATGAAAAAATATAAAATTTGGCTAAAAGTGACAACACAACCTCATTGATAAGGAAAGGAACATGTTTAATTTCATTCAAAAGTCCCCCACTGGCGGCCACTTGGTCAGCACCACATTAGGAACATTCATGCCATGTTTGATTTTATTCCATTCAGTGGTTCTCTAAAAGAAGTCATTTGTATGCATTTCCCATAGGGTCCTATGTTAAACTAAGTCCCCCGCTGGCGGCCATCTTGGATGATGGATTGGCTACAAAGTAACAACACTTGGTCAGCACTCCATAAGGAACATTCATGCTATGTTTGGTTTCATTCCATTTAGTGGTTCTCTAGAAGAAGTCATTTGTATGCATTTCCCATAGGGTCCTATGTTAAACTAAGTCCCCCGCTGGCGGCCATCTTGGATGATGGATCGGCTACAAAGTAACAACACTTGGTCAGCACTCCATAAGGAACATTCATGCTATGTTTGGTTTCATTACATTTAGTGGTTCTCTAGAAGAAGTCATTTGTATGCATTTCCCATAGGGTCCTATGTTAAACTAAGTCCCCCGCTGGCGGCCATCTTGGATGATGGATCGGCTACAAAGTAACAACACTTGGTCAGCACCCCATAAGGAACATTCATGCTATGTTTGTTTTTATTTCATTCAGTGGTTCTCTAAAAGAAGTCATTTGTATGCATTTCCCATAGGGTCCTATGTTAAACTAAGTTCCCGGCTGGCGGCCATCTTGGATGATGGATCGGCAACAAAGTAACAACACTTGGTCAGCACCTCATAAGGAACATTCATGCCATGTTTGGTTTCATTCCATTCAGTGGTTCTCTAGAGGAAGTCATTTGTATGCATTTCCCATAGGGTCCTATGTTAAACTAAGTCCCCCGCTGGCGGCCATCTTGGATGATGGATCGGCAACAAAGTAACAACACTTGGTCAGCACCTCATAAGGAACATTCATGCCATGTTTGGTTTCATTCAATTCAGTGGTTCTCTAAAAGAAGTCATTTGTATGCATTTCCCATAGGGTCCTATGTTAAACTAAGTCCCCGGCTAGCAGCCATCTTGGATGATGGATCGGCAACAAAGTAACAACACTTGGTCAGTACCTCATAAGGAACATTCATGCCATGTTTGGTTTCATTCCATTCAGTGGTTCTCTAAAAGAAGTCATTTGTATGCATTTCCCATAGGGTCCTATGTTAAACTAAGTCCCCCGCTGGCGGCCATCTTGGATGATGGATCGGCTACAAAGTAACAACACTTGGTCAGCACCTCATAAGGAACATTCATGCCATGTTTGGTTCCATTCCATTCAGTGGTTCTCTAGAAGAAGTTCAAAATGTAAATTGTTAACGACGACGACGACGACGGACGACGACGGACGACGACGGACGACGGACGACGGACGCCAAGTGGTGAGAAAAGCTCACTTGGCCCTTCGGGCCAGGTGAGCTAAAAAGGATCGTGCACAACCAAGACTTGCAAATGCAAAAAAGCTATCATACTGTGTGGAAGTAAATGTCATCCCAAGCCTACATGCAAGAATGTAATTAGCGATGAAAACTAACTATGGCATCAATATTTAATTTTTACGTAGCATTTGAATTATAAAAATAACACATTGTCATATTATTTTTAAATTTTTTTATATTATTGAAACTTTTATAATGTAATTTAAAAAAAAATATACCTATATGGTCCGGCCCGTTAATAACCAAACGAGTATTATACTCATATGGTCCGACCATATGAGTATACGCATATGGTCAGGACCATACGCGTATGGTCCAAATACTCATATGGTCCGGAACACATATATATTTCAGACCGTCTAGCGACATAGTTATCAAAACAGTGTCTATATATTTTAGACCGTCTAGCGACATAGTTATCCAAACGGTTTCTGAACATTGAATAAATGTCATTCGTAAACTTATAGATAAGAAAAATCAAGAAACCAAAAATAAGATATACAGCCCCACACGACAACCACTAGCTGAGTTATAGGCTCCTGATATAAGACAGGCACACAACGTAGCAGAATGTGGTAGTGTTAAACATTTTTGCTGGCGTCCTACGATCCCATGAACCTTGGACAGTGGTATAAAAGCACGACATAAAAACAAACAAGTAATCACTTGAAAAAGGCTTAACTCATTAGAACGGTACAAAGCACAAAAACACTAAAGACAAATAGTAGAGATCTGGGAGTACTTGCAGATACTGAAAGCTTGTATAATGCCAACTAACATAAATTCCTTTAATTAAGAATAGAATATCAAAAGTGTTTTAAAAGACGTCATGTATTTTTAGGTGTTTATGTTTACAGAAGAACAACCAATAGATAATATAAATATTCGTTAGACAACATACCTGCCTTTTCATGGTAAAGACACACCGACTCTTTGTGTATGTTTAAATACTGATGGCCTTTTTGTGCTGTCGTTGAAAAAAGAAACACATCATGTGACAAACAGTACTTTTGATAAATTTTGTAGCCGATATACATGACAACGTCTTAAGAATATACCAGACATCATATATCTGTTAAGGATGGAAACCAGCAGTTACTATGGAAAAATGATTGAAGTTAAAACATTACAAAGAAGTATACATTAAATAGATTTCTATTCAAATAGTAACTTTTTCTATGAATCAGGATGCTAGAGCATTAATCCATTGTAAACAAGGAAACAAAAACGGTAGATAATAGAAGTGAAAATTAAATTTTATTTTTGTTTTAAAAGTATTTAAATGTGTGTCTCCAAAAAATACAAAGCCCTGACTTAAATCGTCATGGTAACAAATGAAGATGTAGAACTATATACAAAAAAAATGTTTGTATAGCTGTATAATTTTAAATCTTAAAGATTTAACTTTTTCAGAGGTCATGGGCCACTCACAAATTTATTGTAACAGTAAAGTCCTTTGAACCTTAAACCTGTATGTTAGTATGAGACAGTGAGTGGTCGGGATTATAAATCTTTATAAGAATACTTATTCCCTTTAAAACCGAAGTAAGCATGTAGTAACTTTGAAGAAAAAATCAATCACTTTGATTATTGTTAAACATACCTGCAGATACGCTATGAACATTGTCCTTTTTTCTTGACTTGATCACACAAATTACTATGCTTAAAACAACAACAATTACAGCAGCCTGTATGTAAACAAATTGTTTTTTTCTCAAATGGTTCTTGATTACAAAATATTTTGATATAAAAATTAGAAAGAAAGTTTTATAATTGATACTAGATCTAGTGATACTCGTTTATTTCATTATTATAATAAAAATTATTGTTGATGATTGCAGTTACAGTTTGATCAAATTTGAATAAAATTGTAGCTTCGCATGACACAATCTATGTAGTACTCTCAATGGCTTTTTTTTCAGACGGCCGAATAGATTGATGGACGTACGAACATCCCATATTTTGCTCTGGATACGGAAAAAGTGCGCAACTGTAAAAAAAAATTAAGACATGGCTGGACTAAGGTTATAAAATTTATATGTACTTTTGTTTCAAAATATTTAAATTTAAGTAAACTTTCAATGTAAAATATCGACAAATTTAATCCTTACCCATATTAAAATGAACATGGAGTATGACATGAATGAATTATTTCTTAAATGATAAACCTGGTCCCGTTTTACGGCCTATAACGTGATGGCATTCCGCTTATTTTGAGGTTTTGTGGTATTTTTTCACCTAGAACGCCACTTCGAATGATAATTACCGTTCAACGAAGATGGTAACCGATTATTATTGTATATCATTGAAACGAAAATTAAAGTATCAACATATATATCTTTTTAAGAAAAGTTTATGGATTTGAAATTGTGTGTGCTTTCTATTCAAATGTTCACCTGTTTTAAAAGAATTCAGTCAATAATAATTCAGAAAATAAGAGATAAATGCATTTAATTTTTTTCGATTTTCAATTACAGGTCAATGTTAAAGGCATAATTTTACTAAAATCTGTAACATTGCCCATTTGACATAAAATGCTTCAACTGTATATTTTAATTTTACATTTCAAATTAAAAGTTAGTTTATGAACATTTTTTTTTCTTCTTCGTCTTTTTAAAAAGAAAATATTTGATGCATCACTGATGAGTCTTTGTAGACGAAACGTGCGTCTGGCGCAAATCAAATATTTCATTCCTGGTATCCTAATAGGTTTATTTATACTTACAATAACACAAATTTTCAACTTTGATGGCAGCGTGCACTGTGAATGAAACAAAATATTATTATTAAAATCAAACGAGAAAATATTATTAGTTACACAGTGTTCAATACGTGAGGCGAAGCCAAACCCGATATATATTTTATTGACCCGATAAATTCCGTATTAGGACAATTGAACACTGTGTAACGATTTTATCCTGATTTTGTTATATTACATATCATTATTTTCAAATTCAATATTACTAGGACAATATCAACCAAATATATTTAAGATATTTAATCTCGAACTGTGAAAAAGTAAGAATATAAGGACTATAAAGCAACTCAAATTTCATTTTTTTTACTAAGGGAGATAATTCCAATTGACGTAATGAAAAAATGTACTGAAAGTTATTAGGAAATATCAGCCATTCAAATTGCGAGAAATTACTCTAAATCAGGATAATTTGATTTATAGTTTTTTATGTGAATATTTACATTCTTATAGGAATCAAAGAAAACATTATATATAAATAGGGAACACGTAGCAGACATTAACCAAATGCGTATTTTTGTTTACCTTTAAAGAAATAATCAACTGATTAATGGCTACCGCCAAATCTTGGATTCTTTTTCAGACTGTTCTTTAATATATCGTAGTTACTATTTACATTGATGTTTAGTTAACTCACCTTTCTGTCACATTAAAAATGAAATCTCATATTTAAGAAGAAATCACTCGCCAAAAGTAACGTACACGTAATATGATTGTTGAAAGTGGATTGAACTTTCGTATGAAACGATATATATAAGGTCTTTAGTTATGTGTATTGTTGGTAGCTGTCAGTCTGGTTCTTTATGAGTAAAACTTCTTATTACAAATGCATTATTATATAGTACAAAAAATAGTTTAACAAATGTGAAACAATTCACAAACAAGCGACTGAAATGACTCGTACATTTTCCGGGCCTGAAACATAATTTTTCTGGAAAACCCTTCACGAGGTGTCCACATGCCCAACATTTTGGATAGTCAAAAACATAAAATGTTTGAGAACATAGAAACCAAGATTAGAACAACAGAAACCGTTAAGGGGGTGGGCCTTGGTTACTAAACACAAAATGTTCCTCTTCCTTTTTTTCCCTATATTCACGCAATTTAAAGGATAGGGGTTCATCCATCATCTACCAAATTATTGTTAAAATTTACTGTTACATTTATAATTGTAAGAGTATATTGAGTATTACCAGTGTTTTGGCGGTACCTTAAAAACGACCAAAAATAGGAGAATGCATATATATTATTTGTTTTCGCACATATACTCAATAAGAATATCACTAACTGCTAATATACGTAGTAGTAACATATTTCAAAGTGAATCCGAAATGTCATGGTATTCATTGCAGTAGTATATGCCTCTTATTAAAAGGAATAGCGGAGCATCTGCGATATGATTCTGTTATTGTTAAATCATAAAGATAATAGCAAGAATATGTAAATAAAAATTCGACAAATTAGATGAAATACTAAAGAAATTACTATTTTTTAAAACACATAAAAGGGGGCCTTCGCCCCAAAAAATATAGAGCCTTTTTCTAATCTGTTTTGTTCCTGATAACATTTTAACAACCTTCCAAGGTTATATAAAATTGTTTTCAAGAGTCATTAAAAAATTCCTCAGAACACAGGTTTTTTTCGGAGCATTTCGTGCACTTATACTATGTTTTACCTTTTCAGCTTTCGATTTCTTTAATCTTAAGAAATAATGTAATTCCTATATTGAGTGCTTAGTGGAGCCAAACTTGTCTAATTTTCTTAAATGCTTCTGCATATTTTACTTATAAACAGATGTAACAAACAGAATTTCTTGGTCATTGTTTCAATTACTGCGATATTTCAAAAAAGCAAAATATACCAAAGGGGTATTCAAACTCATAAGTCGAAAAGAATCTTGCAATACTATGGCAAGAAAATTAAAACAATCAAAAGAAAAATAACCGTATAAGAAAAACACAAAATAAAACTAACAAATTAATTGCGAGTACTCTGTTCTTGGCGTATTTTTTTTAAGGGAAAGATAAATACCATGTCACATCTGGTCCCTGTTTTTTATTCTTGTTTTTCAGCTTTGTATCGATTAGATGAGTTGAGCCACTTTCACCTGATGTTTAAAGTGTGTTCATAATTCTGTTGTACTGTTACACCACTGTGACGTCCCAGGTAAGGGGAGGGTAGGGCACTGGCTATAATATGTTGAACCCCACCATATTCTGTATGAGCCTGTCCAAATTAAGTTGGGAGCCTGTAATACAGTGGTTTCCGTTTGTTGTGGTAAATCTTATCTGTATTTGTTCATTGTTGATTTACATAAATCAGGCCGTTAGTGATCTTGTTTGAATTGTTTTACATTTGTCATTTCGGGGCCTTGTATAGCTGAGTATAAAATTGAGAATGGAAATGGGGAATGTGTCAAAGAGACAACAACCCGACCATATAATAGACAACAGCAGAAGGTCATTGGTATTGGTATTGCTCACTGCTGCATGCCCTACGGTGACGTATAGTTGTTACCTTCTATATGTCGTCTGGTCTCTGGCAAAGAGTTGTCTCATTGGCATTATACTACATCGTATTATTTTTTTTTATCGAATGAAAATGTAAGATTTGACTCGCATATATCATTAAGATCATGAAATAAAACATTCGGTTTACCGCAATTCTGTGATTAATTTTACATTTTCAATGCTCTTCAACTTTGTACTTGTTTGGCTTTATAGATATTTTGATATGTGCATCACTGATGAGTCTTATGTAGACGAAATGCGCGTCTGGCGTACTAAATTATAATCCTGGTACCTTTGATAGCTATTTACAGCCCAATGTATAAATGAGTTCTATATACCTACAGGTTGAATGTTATCCTTGGAAAATGACAGAAATATCGTTTGATGGTGCTGGGGTTTGTTTTTTTTTTGGGGGGGAATTGTGTTTGGTTGGGGTTTTTTTTGGGTTTTTTCTTTGCTTTGTGTGTTTGAATATAAAGTATAAAGATATAAAGGGGCCTCTAAGATTTTAAACTAAAATTGAGTATGGAAACTAGGAATGTATCAAAAATACAACAACCCGATCAAAGAGCAGAAAACAGCCGAAGTCCACATATTAGCCTACAACACAGCGAGAAAATCTCAAACCCGGAGGTGGGCATCAGCTGGCCCCTAAACATAAATGTATACTAGTTCAGTTGAAATGGACGTCATACTAAACTCCGAAAATTAAATAAAGCTTTTGACTAGTTTGTGATATTGAAAACCTTGGTCTAATATTTTTTTCAGTTATACAGAGATTTCTTTCGTTAAAACCAAATACGTTGTTACATACATGAGTAATTAGAACAAATTGAGATAAATAAACACCATAGGATGGTTAAATAGGTAATCAACAATAGGAAATTAAAAATCACCTCTTTAATATACAATTTGGTATTTAGCTTCTCGTTTCTGATATCGATATCAAGATCCACAAAAGAGCAGTGTGTTGGTATGAGGTTTATTTAAAGTAAGTTCAGCAGGACAAATCTAGTTAGTGTACATACTAAAGTAGTCATTATTCATAGCCAATATATCAGCCAAATATCTAAAAGTGTTATTCCATTTTTGTATCAGATGTTGTTTAGATGGGTCTTTGTTGATTTTAGTCATAAATTGTAACTCATAACAATACAGAAACAGGTCCGCTGTAAGCGGTGTACAGTTATTCCCCATGGGAATTCAGTTTTCTTGATGATATATATACGGAATTTCCATAGCAAACAAAAACTTATCATGTAAAATTGAATTACTGCAATGGTAGTTGTTTTTAAAAAATACGTCCTACCGTTCTTTTCGTTTTCTTTGCATCGTTTCTAGTTTCATTAGATTCGGTAATAGGGTCAAAAACATCATCATCATTCATCACAGTTTCCTCTGCACCATTGTTGTCCTGACCATTTTCACTACTTGCATCACATATCTTTTCTCTATACTCATCTTCATCGTTGACACTGATATAACTTTTTAAGGATGGTCGTTGTCGTGCCATTTATTTGCACTATGACCTTCAGCATATTTTAATAGAATATTACCTGGAAACATATCATATATTGTCTTTACCTCAGGTTTTATTACATATTTTCAGATGTCAATTATAATAGGGTTGGATGTTTTAACTGTTAGGGGACGACCAATTGATATTTGGTTTTTGTTCCATAAAAAATGTCAAAATACATTCTCAGCTTTAACTAGGTAAGTCTAGACCACTATAAAAGTTAGTTATATCAATATATGATATCTTTGAAATGTAAAATAATTAACAAACAGAGCACAAAATATACTGTAAATTCATTATTTTTCGGTTGTACTTTTATTTTTATAATCGTTTACAAAGTTTTTTTCATGTAGTGCATATAAATAAAGTAACTATCAGACTGTACAAATTAAATGCATGTGAGGTCGAAGTAAATCTGTACTTATAAACTATTATACTCTGTGTATTGATTTAAACTAGTTACATATATAATTTTACAATGCGATTTACATTGTTACAAATAATAGAAAAAGTACAGACGAGACAACATTAAGGATTGAATTATTTGATAATATCTCTTAACAAATTCAAATACAGTCTGTTCAACAAAGGCTGAATTTCACAAACTAACAGATGTAAGTCTAATCGCTTAAGATCTACAAAGGTACTTAGTTAAAAAAATAACATGATAATTGGACCGATATTTGATTCTAATAAAACAAACACAAAATAATCATTGAACAAAGGTTTCTTTTAAATAGATCATTTGATATTTTATACTTCAATGATTTTAGCATACCTTTTTAAAATTATGACAATAATAAAAACTTGACTTGTTCAAATAATTTTCGGTCTTTTAAATATTCTTGATATTGAAACACAAAATATGAAAAATAGAAATAACTTTATGATTTGAATATTAAATGTATACACTGAATACACAGGACGATTTTTTATAAACATGAATTGAAATAACCAAAATATGTCTACAGGTATATTTCATGAACGTTTGCGTCAGTATATGATGTTAACACTTCCCAATACGCTGATCAAACCAATCCTGTTAGTGTAGCATTTTCATGCTGAAAATCTCGATACAGAAAAGTGTTCAAGTTGCCAAAGATGTTACTCAAGTAAAATACTCCCTAAACCATTCCAATGCCTCCGCCAAATCTGTCAACATTTGCATTTGCAACAAACTTTCAATTCAACATGTGTACACAGAGTGTGGCTATATATGTCGATACATCATGATTTTTAAGAGATAAATTGGTTCTGCATATTTGGACACAAATTTCTAGTTTATTAGTCAAAGGCTACAGTATTTACTTATTATTTTAGTCCGATATCAGTAATGAATGTTTTCAGACAAATTGTCGTAGGAATTCATGTCCCTAATTTTCCTCGTCCTTTATCATACTAGAAAAATTCTTTGTACTGAATGTTTAAAAGAGGGGCGAAAGATACCAGAGGGACAGTCAAAATCATAGATCGAAAATAAATTGGCAACGCCATGGCTAAAAAAGTAAAAGACAAACAGACACATAATAGTACACAAGACATAGAAAACTAAAGACTAAGCAACACGAACCACTAAAAACTGGGGTTATTCTCATGTGCTCCGGAAGGGTAAGCAGATATTGATCCACATGTGGCACCGTCGTGTTACTCATTATATTACAAACCCGATAAATAGTCTAATACGGTAGGTCACATTCGTGAGAAGGGAAAGGGATTGTAGTTACCGACTTAAGGAACATATCCGATATCATCTGTGAAACAGTTATTCCATAACGGTCATTCAACTCTTGATGGCGTCCGTAAAATTTATGAGGGGATGATTTCAACTTCACCATTTGGAACTCTTGGTTCAATAGCTTCCTTGTGGGCAGCAACCCTCTATCAAGGAAATCATGATAGGACATACAAGCCCGGTAATATCATTTGAATTGGAAGATTATATACTCCGTATGCAGGCGTATGTTGTTCCAATATTTTTTCAACAGTTAATATACATTAATCTGTCATATAAGAAATATGAGGATATTTTTAAACATTACATTAGACATGTTTACTCGTAGAACGATGTCCAAGACTCTTATCATAAAAAAAAACATGTTATGATTTCTTATCATTCTCTGGAACGTTGAATTTATTTAAATGAATGCCATATTGAAAACTCGCACATATATTAGTAGGAAATCAGATTTTAATTATTCTTATATTTTGTATTTTTACAATTATGTCGTGTTGGTACAAATCTTAAAAGGTCCTTTGAAAAAGTGCCTGACATATTTGATTAGCATAGAAAGTTTATCCTGGGACCTACTTTTCTGTTGCAAATTCATCTCACAAGAAAACTTTCGTAATAGATGCGACGACTTAAAAACAAACAAAAACTAGAACAATAAGCCGAAAAAAAGTGAAAACTTTACAAAGATACTCCTCTGCTTTGATTTACATACTTTCTTAGCGCTACAATATATTAAAATGGTCATAGTCCCAATAACTCTCGTAAAATGTTTAATCAAAATGGCGGTGCTTGAGTAGTATGGTCTACTCATATGATATAAAAAAAATATCCTATCATGTATGGGAAATTTCGGGGCAAACGCTCCCATTCGAGTTGTGCCACTGTTTCAAACTACAAATGCAGATAACATGACCAGTCACTATTAGAAGAAGTTAATCCTCTCAAAAATTGTCAAACGTTAATGGCGGTATATGACGTATATATATTCTTCTTCACATAATGACAATTAAATCTGACTTGGCCATGGTTTTGGTATGAAAGCTTTTGGCAATATGGTCTCAGGGAAGATAAATTCACTAGATGTCATTGAGGAACAATTGGCAAAAAATGTCGAAGTCCGAAAAAACCAACTCAAATGGATGGCAACGCATAAATATTTCGGACAAACAGTCTCAGATGTGTAGTGTCCACACACTGTTACGTTTGGACCGACGTAGAATATTTACATGCAAGTGCAGCGGGTGATAACATACTTGTAATTTAAATGGTGCTCTTTTCAATAAAAAGAATTACACCTATAGTATTCCTAATAATTAATAATGAATGTATTTTCAATAAAAAGTTGAGGGTGCTTTCGATCTTGAACACATATAAAATTCATTATTAAATTTTGCAAAAATTCTGCCATCAACGTCAATTTTCTGAGGGACATAAAATGTTTTTTTTTTATATATTTTAAAATTTCAAATAACGACTATAGAAATCAAGTTTTTTAAATTTCATTTGGTAGTAAATATAAAATTAAATTGGCATATGATCAAAATTGCATGAAACATATTCGAAATTTCGACCCCTAGGTAGCCCAATCAGTTATAAAAAGCATGTATTTGGTTATAATCACTAGAAAAATTAAATATGGTAGGTCTACCAATTTTATCAACCCTTTCTTTGTTCCAAAGCATTGTATTACTATGGTAGAATAAGATTATGCGTTTGAATACTCGAGGAAAAGGGCTTTTATAAATTGTATTAATGCACTAGAAAAAAAATAATGTACTTGAAAGTAACAGAGTGGCATTTTCCTAAAGGTTTTATTAAAGACTTTTCTCCTTAACGAGCAACGTTAATTTAGGTAGTTGTATTATATTATTTGGATATGTTGTACCATTAAATCTGTGTGAATGTCCTTGACCATTTAAAAAAAAATAAAAGAATAAAATCTGCATTTAAACAAAATTAAACTGAAAAAAGAAGCAGTATCAACAGTTTTATGTTTTTGTAACTTTAATTCGATGCAAAAATATGTTCAAATGTAAAATATTTGTTAATTGTAGTCATATTTTTACACAGCTTACCTGTATATATAGATATCCGATTGCTACTGAAGGAACAATGTATCTAGGTCATAACTGTTGTTTACCTGCATATCTCTTCCACGAAAACCTATCCCAAATATATATTCTAATGTGTGTGTCTGTTATTCTTGGAATACCATTCTTTCTTTAATAATGCATGAACTATGTATGAACTTTATCTTATTAAAAAATACAATATCCTAGATAAAAATGGCCGTACAAAGAATATGCATTAAACGAATATAAATTTGGAACATATTTTTGTCGGTAGGCACTTAATGTTAACCATCGAGGGACGTTAACTACCGAGGGTAGTAATGAATATTCATCTTTACCGGATGATTGACAGCGATGTAAATAAAAACATGAGAGTGATTACCGTGTGTCAACGTCATATCAAATTAATTCAATTTAATTGTTAGAAATACTGTTTTCTGCTGAAAATTAAAAAATAAATAAAATTGAATGGAATGGAATGGAATTGAGCTATGTACAATACAGTAAATATTAGCAATTAGAATTAGACGGTAGACAAGCATATTTTGCCTATTGATTCTTTTTTGCATGCCTATTTGGTTATATTATAATGCACTAATTGTTTTGATACTGTTTAATGTTTAAATAAGACCCATATGTGAACCATTTATGCACTTTTAATATAAAGATCAGATTCACACAGGATCATACAGTTCGAGCTAACTATTTTATGTACGACACAGTGGCGGATGCAGGAATTTTCGAAAGGGGGGGGGGGGTGCTAGCCCAGGGCAAAGGGGGGGTGCAGGGGGGGTGCAAAACATATGTCCCGATTCAAATGCATTGATCGGCCAAAATAAAGGGGGGGTGCGGACCCCCGGAACCCCCCCTCTGGATCCGCCACTGCGACAGCTATTACTAATGTAACGGTGATGCTGAGATAATCTCCCTTTGCTAGAATATGGGATGACGCAAAATGAACTATATATCACTGTGCAAGAACGGAATAGCAAAGTGAATATATAAATCAAACTGTATTGGGATGATTTGGTAAACGTTTATCCAACTTACTGGATATTTTATGAAAGATTTTGCCATTTGTATAGAGGAATTATACCTTTTCAAATAAACTTGGGAGAATAATACACTAATTATAGAATTTTTAGCAAATTAAACGAACTAATCTTGTCAAATATACATCAAATTCATAGTCTTTTGAATGTAAATTTATTGCGTGCAATTGTTAAATATTTAATGCGATGAGTGTCACTATAGCCTGAAATGAGATTTTGATTACAACGATTAAGAAAAAATTCAAACGCAATACTTCAAAATGCGAGTCTTAATTATTGTCGCAATAATAAAAACCTCGCATTAATTTCTGAATTTACAGACATCTGTACCGTCAGCGTACCGTGATCTGTTAAAGGTTTTTTTTAATAGTTAATTCCGGTGTCACTTTGTCTCTTTTAGAGAGTTGTCTCATTGGCAATCATGCTATATCTTCTTTTTTTTTATATAATAAAACAAAAACCTGAACGACTTTACATTATAAATTAAAATGCATCCTAGTCGTGATGGAGACAGAGTCAAATGAACAAATGGACTAGATGAAACTGAACGAAAAAAAGAAAGAAAACACCAATTTGATCTGATAGGGGTGAATTCTATTCTTTATTAATTCAAACTCGAGTTTGGTTTGGAACCGTATCTATTGCGATTATTACCCAAGGACAGATATTACATATCTGAACTTCGATGCTCGAATTTGAAGTTACCTATTGAGACGGGTAGATGGGCGGGGATCGCGAGGGAAAATAGAATATGTACATTATGTAATGAGGGAATAGGGGATGAGTTTCATATATTGTTTACCTGTAAAAATGCTGATGTTTCTGCTCTTAGATCAAAGTTTGTACCAAATAACTATGTAATGAATCCAAGCAAGAAGAAATTCACTGGCTTGTTGTCTATATGTAACGTACAAGTTCAAAGGAAATTATCAATTTTCGTGAAGAAAATCATAAAATACTTATCTAATTATACCAATTGTCTTTTAAAATATACTATGTATTTGTGTTTCGTTTGTCCTGTCTCGCTATGTATTATCTTAATATGGTTGTATATATTATTGTCCTCTTGTACACAAGTATGTGTCTGAGGTTATGAATAAAATCTCGAAATCTTGATACGAGAAAAGATTATATTTGCTTCGGCTTTTTCCATTTGCGCCAATCGGCACTTAATTAGCGCCTATTTTTTTTTTATTTCTTTGCGCCAAATTTATTTTCTTCATTTGCACAAATTAACAGGTAAACACAAGTCATGAGGCATATAAGATGTATAGAATTTATTTATACAATAACAAAAATATTCCTTCTGGCCTTTTGCCACCTGCCACTTGCTCACACGTGACGAGGAGGAGAAGGGGGATTGAAAGCAGGATAAGTTTATTGCAAGTGTACATCACACTTGAAGTATCACTTTATAAAATAAGATTGTAACAGTTTGACATAAAAAGCACATTTGCATATGCACAAATCTTTTTTAACTGAGTATTGTCATGCAACACTTCTGTTGAACTGCAACCTTGTGATATCTTCCCTACAATAAAGCATCCCCTTTTTTATCAAAATTTTTATAAGTTAAAGCCTGTTTTTTTCTTTATGGCATCGGTTCCATATATGAAAGTAAATGTTCGGGTACCAGAAGTGTGATTAAATGATGATACCCATGAGCTCAACATGTTTCTATACACACATTTATCTATATTGTAGCTTGTGTTCATTGAATTGCTGCGTTTGGTTAAACAAGTTAAATTTTTTCATCTAAATTTATCAGACCTAACCTTTCGAATCAATTTGGCGCAAATTAAAAAATGTCAATGTGTGCAAATGAAAAAAATATGCTTTTTCAAAATTGGCGTAATTGTCATACGTACATTCACCGATCACATATTACTGGTTAGATTAAAAAATAATATATTATTTAGATTAAGAAGTACTTTAAGAAATTGATTGATTGTTGTTTGCCATCAGTACAGCCGCAAATATTTCAGACAAGTTCAGGGAGAAAACTAAATAATGAATACAATAGGGAATGTTACTGGTCAAATAAATGTCATCAGTCATTCAGAGTGCAGTATAGATACGAAATTTTGGACTGTCGATTGAAAATAGTTTGTTTTGATAACAACCGCCGGTAGGTATAGACAAATACGGTTGATAGACGGTATATAGGAGCACTAAATTCTATGTTAACCACCGACAGTAGGTATAAAGAAATACTATTGAAAGACGGTATATAAAGGAGCACTATATTTTACGTTAACCACCGACGGTAGGTATAAAGAAATACTGTTAATAGACGGTATATAGGAGCACTATATTGTATGTTAACCACCGACGGTAGGTAAATTCAGATACTTTTGACAGACGGTATATATGAGCACTATATACGGACCATATAATACGTTATATTGACCATCGACGGTAGGTATAAATGAAAACTGTTGATAGACGGTTTATAGGAGCACTTTATTGTATGTTAACCACCGACAGTATGTATAGACACATAATTTTAATAGACAGCACTATATTTTACATTAACCACCGACGGTAGGTATAGACAAATACTTTTGATATACGGTATATAGGAGTACTATATTGCTTGTTAGGGACGACATCAAAAGTTCAATGTAGGATAAAAAACTTAATTCACATAGTTTTTTCACTGACCCCCCTACCCCCTCTTAACTTAATTTGGGAAAAATTGATTTACCAATAGGGATATATGTAAAAATCGATTTTAGATATACAAAACTTGCAGAATTTTAACCCCCCCACACCCAAACTATTTGATTTAAGTTTTTTATCCTACATCGATCTTTTGATGTCGTCCCTTAACCACCGATGGTAGGTATAAACAGGTACTGTTGATATACGGTATATAGGAGTACTATATGTCATGTTAACCACCGACGGTAGGTATAGACTAAATACTGTTGATAGACAGTATATAGGAGGACTATATTGCATGTTAACCACCGACGATAGGTATAGACAAATACTGTTGATATACGGTATATAGGTGCACTGTATTGCATGTTAACCACCGACGGTGGGTATAGAAACAGGTTAGAAACATAGTGTTGATAGACGGTATATAGGAGCACTATATTGCATATTAACCACCTATGGTAGGTTTAGAAAAATACTGATAATAGACGGTATATAGGTGCACTGTATTATATGTTAACCACCGACGGTAGGTAGAGAAAAATAGTATTGATAGACGGTATATAGGAGTACTGTAATGCTTGTTAACCACCGATGGTAGGTATAGACAGGTACTGTTGATATACGGTATATAGGAGTACTGTATGGTATGTTAACCACCGACGGTAGGTACAGACAAATACTGTTGATAGACAATATATAGGAGTACTGTATGGCATGTTAACCACCAACGGTAGGTATAGACAAATACTGTTGATAGACAGTATATAGGATGACTATATTGCATGTTAACCACCGACGGTAGGTATAGACTAAAACTCTTGATAGACGGTATATAGGAGCACTATATTGTATGTTAACTACCAACAGTAGGTATAGACTAAAACTCTTGATAGACGGTATATAGGAGCACTATATTGTATGTTAACCACCGACGGTAGGTAAAGAAAAATACTGTTGATAGACGGTATATACACATGTAGGAGCACTATATTGTATGTTAACTACCGACAGTAGGTATAGACAAATACTGTTGATAGACGGTATATAGGAGCACTATATTGTATGTTAACTACCAACAGTAGGTAAAGACTAAAACTCTAGATAGACGGTATATGTAATAGCACTATATCGTATGTTAATCACCGACGGTAGGTATAGACAAATACTTGTGATAGACGGTATATAGGAGCACTATATTGTATGTTAACTACAGACAGTAGGTATAGACAAATACTGGTGATAGACGGTATATAGGAGCACTATATTGTATGTTAACCACCGACGGTAGGTATAGACAAATACTGCTGATAGACGGTATATAGGAGCACTATATTGTATGGTAACCACCGACGGTAGGTATAGACAAATACTGTTGATAGACAGTATAAAGGTGCACTATATTGTATGTTACCTTCCGACAGTAGGTATAGACAAATACTGTTGATAGACGGTATATAGGAACAAAATATTGTGTGTTAACTACCGACAGTATGTATAGACAAATACTGGTGATAGACTGTATATAGGAGCACTATATTGTATGTTAACTACCGACAGTAGGTATAGACTAAAACTTTTGATAGACGGTATATAGGAGCACTATATTGTATGTTAACCACCGACGGTAGGTATAGACAAATACTGTTGATAGACTGTATATAGGAGCACTATATTGTATGTTAACTACCGACAGTTGGTATAGACTAAAACTCTTGATAGACGGTATATGGGAGCACTATATTGTATGTTAACCACCGACGGTAGGTATAGACAAATACTGTTGATAGACTGTATATAGGAGCACTATATTGTATGTTAACTACCGACAGTAGGTATAGACAAATACTGTTGATAGACGGTTTATAGGAGCACTAAATTGTATGTTAACCACCGACAGTAGGTATAGACAAATACTGTTGATAGACGGTATATAGGAGCACTATATTGTATGTTAACTACCGACAGTAGGTATAGACTAATACTGTTGATAGACGGTATATAGGAGCACTACATTGTACGTTAACTACCAACAGTAGGTATAGACTAAAACTCTTGATAGACGGTATATAGGAGCACTATATTGTATGTTAACCACCGACGGTAGGTATAAACAAATACTGTTGATAGACGGTATATAGGAGCACTATATTGTATTTTAACTACCGACAGTAGGTATAGACACATATTGTTGATAGACGGTATATAGGAGCACTATATTGTATGTTAACTACCAACAGTAGGTATAGACTAAAACTCTTGATAGACGGTATATATAATAGCACTATATCGTATGTTAATCATCGACGGTAGGTATAGATAAATTCTGTTGATAGACGGTATATAGGAGCACTATCTTGCATGTTAATCACCGACGGTAGGTATAGACAACTGTCAATAGACTGTGTAATTGAGCACTGTATTGTATGTTAACCACCGACGGTAGGTACAGACAAATACTGTTGATATACGGTATATAGGTGCACTGTATTGCATGTTAACCACCGACGGTGGGTATAGAAACAGGTTAGAAACATAGTGTTGATAGACGGTATATAGGAGCACTATATTGCATATTAACCACCTATGGTAGGTTTAGAAAAATACTGATAATAGACGGTATATAGGTGCACTGTATTATATGTTAACCACCGACGGTAGGTAGAGAAAAATAGTATTGATAGACGGTATATAGGAGTACTGTAATGCTTGTTAACCACCGATGGTAGGTATAGACAGGTACTGTTGATATACGGTATATAGGAGTACTGTATGGTATGTTAACCACCGACGGTAGGTACAGACAAATACTGTTGATAGACAATATATAGGAGTACTGTATGGCATGTTAACCACCAACGGTAGGTATAGACAAATACTGTTGATAGACAGTATATAGGATGACTATATTGCATGTTAACCACCGACGGTAGGTATAGACTAAAACTCTTGATAGACGGTATATAGGAGCACTATATTGTATGTTAACTACCAACAGTAGGTATAGACTAAAACTCTTGATAGACGGTATATAGGAGCACTATATTGTATGTTAACCACCGACGGTAGGTAAAGAAAAATACTGTTGATAGACGGTATATACACATGTAGGAGCACTATATTGTATGTTAACTACCGACAGTAGGTATAGACAAATACTGTTGATAGACGGTATATAGGAGCACTATATTGTATGTTAACTACCAACAGTAGGTAAAGACTAAAACTCTAGATAGACGGTATATGTAATAGCACTATATCGTATGTTAATCACCGACGGTAGGTATAGACAAATACTTGTGATAGACGGTATATAGGAGCACTATATTGTATGTTAACTACAGACAGTAGGTATAGACAAATACTGGTGATAGACGGTATATAGGAGCACTATATTGTATGTTAACCACCGACGGTAGGTATAGACAAATACTGCTGATAGACGGTATATAGGAGCACTATATTGTATGGTAACCACCGACGGTAGGTATAGACAAATACTGTTGATAGACAGTATAAAGGTGCACTATATTGTATGTTACCTTCCGACAGTAGGTATAGACAAATACTGTTGATAGACGGTATATAGGAACACAATATTGTGTGTTAACTACCGACAGTATGTATAGACAAATACTGGTGATAGACTGTATATAGGAGCACTATATTGTATGTTAACTACCGACAGTAGGTATAGACTAAAACTTTTGATAGACGGTATATAGGAGCACTATATTGTATGTTAACCACCGACGGTAGGTATAGACAAATACTGTTGATAGACTGTATATAGGAGCACTATATTGTATGTTAACTACCGACAGTTGGTATAGACTAAAACTCTTGATAGACGGTATATGGGAGCACTATATTGTATGTTAACCACCGACGGTAGGTATAGACAAATACTGTTGATAGACTGTATATAGGAGCACTATATTGTATGTTAACTACCGACAGTAGGTATAGACAAATACTGTTGATAGACGGTTTATAGGAGCACTAAATTGTATGTTAACCACCGACAGTAGGTATAGACAAATACTGTTGATAGACGGTATATAGGAGCACTATATTGTATGTTAACTACCGACAGTAGGTATAGACTAATACTGTTGATAGACGGTATATAGGAGCACTACATTGTACGTTAACTACCAACAGTAGGTATAGACTAAAACTCTTGATAGACGGTATATAGGAGCACTATATTGTATGTTAACCACCGACGGTAGGTACAGACAAATACTGTTGATAGACAATATATAGGAGTACTGTATGGCATGTTAACCACCAACGGTAGGTATAGACAAATACTGTTGATAGACAGTATATAGGATGACTATATTGCATGTTAACCACCGACGGTAGGTATAGACTAAAACTCTTGATAGACGGTATATAGGAGCACTATATTGTATGTTAACTACCAACAGTAGGTATAGACTAAAACTCTTGATAGACGGTATATAGGAGCACTATATTGTATGTTAACCACCGACGGTAGGTAAAGAAAAATACTGTTGATAGACGGTATATACACATGTAGGAGCACTATATTGTATGTTAACTACCGACAGTAGGTATAGACAAATACTGTTGATAGACGGTATATAGGAGCACTATATTGTATGTTAACTACCAACAGTAGGTAAAGACTAAAACTCTAGATAGACGGTATATGTAATAGCACTATATCGTATGTTAATCACCGACGGTAGGTATAGACAAATACTTGTGATAGACGGTATATAGGAGCACTATATTGTATGTTAACTACAGACAGTAGGTATAGACAAATACTGGTGATAGACGGTATATAGGAGCACTATATTGTATGTTAACCACCGACGGTAGGTATAGACAAATACTGCTGATAGACGGTATATAGGAGCACTATATTGTATGGTAACCACCGACGGTAGGTATAGACAAATACTGTTGATAGACAGTATAAAGGTGCACTATATTGTATGTTACCTTCCGACAGTAGGTATAGACAAATACTGTTGATAGACGGTATATAGGAACAAAATATTGTGTGTTAACTACCGACAGTATGTATAGACAAATACTGGTGATAGACTGTATATAGGAGCACTATATTGTATGTTAACTACCGACAGTAGGTATAGACTAAAACTTTTGATAGACGGTATATAGGAGCACTATATTGTATGTTAACCACCGACGGTAGGTATAGACAAATACTGTTGATAGACTGTATATAGGAGCACTATATTGTATGTTAACTACCGACAGTTGGTATAGACTAAAACTCTTGATAGACGGTATATGGGAGCACTATATTGTATGTTAACCACCGACGGTAGGTATAGACAAATACTGTTGATAGACTGTATATAGGAGCACTATATTGTATGTTAACTACCGACAGTAGGTATAGACAAATACTGTTGATAGACGGTTTATAGGAGCACTAAATTGTATGTTAACCACCGACAGTAGGTATAGACAAATACTGTTGATAGACGGTATATAGGAGCACTATATTGTATGTTAACTACCGACAGTAGGTATAGACTAATACTGTTGATAGACGGTATATAGGAGCACTACATTGTACGTTAACTACCAACAGTAGGTATAGACTAAAACTCTTGATAGACGGTATATAGGAGCACTATATTGTATGTTAACCACCGACGGTAGGTATAAACAAATACTGTTGATAGACGGTATATAGGAGCACTATATTGTATTTTAACTACCGACAGTAGGTATAGACACATATTGTTGATAGACGGTATATAGGAGCACTATATTGTATGTTAACTACCAACAGTAGGTATAGACTAAAACTCTTGATAGACGGTATATATAATAGCACTATATCGTATGTTAATCATCGACGGTAGGTATAGATAAATTCTGTTGATAGACGGTATATAGGAGCACTATCTTGCATGTTAATCACCGACGGTAGGTATAGACAACTGTCAATAGACTGTGTAATTGAGCACTGTATTGTATGTTAACCACCGACGGTAGGTACAGACAAATACTGTTGATATACGGTGTATAGGAGCACTATACTGTATGTTAACTACCGACAGTAGGTATAGACAAATACTGTTGATAGACGGTATATAGGAGCTCTATATTGTATGTTAACTACCGACGGTAGGTATAGACACATACTGTTGATAGACGGTATATAGGAGCACTATATTGTATGTTAACTACCGACAGTAGGTATAGACAAATACTGTTGATAGACGGTATATAGGAGCACTATATTGACTGTTAACTACCGACAGTAGGTATAGACAAATACTGTTGATAGACGGTATATACACATGTAGGAGCACTATATTGTATGTTAACTACCGACAGTATGTATAGACAAATACTGTTGATAGACTGTATATAGGAGCACTATATTGTATGTTAAGTACCAACAGTAGGTAAAGACTAAACATTTGATAGACGGTATGTGTAATAGCACTATATCGTATGTTAATCACCGACAGTAGGTATAGACAAATACTGTTGATAGACGGTATATAGGAGCACTCTATTGTATGTTAACTACCTACAGTAGGTATAGACAAATACTGTTGATAGACGGTATATAGGAGCACTATATTGTATGTTAACTACCGACAGTAGGTATAGACACATACTGTTGATAGACGGTATATAGCACTATATTGTATGTTAACTACCGACAGTAGGTATAGACAAATACTGTTGATAGACGTTATATAGGAGCACTATATTGTATGTTAACCACCGACGGTAGGTATAGACAAATACTGTTGATATACGGTGAATAGGAGTACTGTATTGCATGTTAACCACCGACGGTAGATATTGATAAATACTGTTGGTAGACGGAATATAGGAGCACTATATCGCATGTAAACTACCGACGGTAGGTTTAGAAAAAAAAATAATAGACGGTATATACATGTAGGAGCATTTTATTGCATGTTAATCACCGACGGTAGGTATAGATAAATTATGTTGATAGACGGTATATAGGAGCACTATATTGCATGTTAATCACCGATGGTAGGTATAGACAACTGTGAATAGACTGTGTAATGGAGCACTGTATTGTATGTTAACCACCGACGGTAGGTACAGACATATACTGTTGATATACGGTGTATAGGAGCACTATACTGTATGTTAACTATCGACAGAAGGTTTAGACAAATACTGTTGATAGACGGTATATGGGAGCACTATACTGTATGTTAACTATCGACAGAAGGTTTAGACAAATACTGTTGATAGACGGTATATAGGAACACTATATTGTATGTTAACCACTAACGGTAGGTATAGACAAATACTGTTGATAAACGGTAAATAGGAGTACTGTATTGCATGTTAACCACCGACGGTAGGTATAGATAAATACTGTTGGTAGACGATATATAGGAGCACTGTATTGTTATTGGTTGCTGTCTTTGATATTAATTTTACGTTTATCGTTTCAGCATTAATCGGGCTGTTAGTTTTCGTTTTTCGTCACATCTAGTCAGGAATGGGTTTTAATTGCATTTTACATGAATACATATGTGTAACTCATGGCTGATTCACATTCGTTTGTCTTTGGTGGATAAGTTTTCCATTGGCAATATTACCACATATCTTCTGAATTTTCATTGCATCATCTAAACATGTAAAATTCGTATAAAGAAAATATATACGTATAGATAATACATATATAATATAAAAAAGTAGATGTTGTATGATTGTCAATGAGACAACAGTAGTGTTTGTGGGACAGAATGAACCCCATTAAGGTGGACGTCGGACGCTGACGCCATATTCGAAAGTTGGCGCAGACGCCGACGCCATATTTGGGCCTTAAAGCGGACGCCATAGTCGACCCTGAAATCAAGACGCAAACTTCGGGTTGGACCATGTTACTCGGACATCGAGACGCCGACGCCATATTTGGGCTTAAATCCTGGACGCTATATCTTAATGTTTGACCAGGCTACCCTCCAGGGTGAATACTTTTAGTGACCCTAGAAAGAGTTTTTCAAGACTTGAGACCTGCTATACATCCATGTAGGTGTTTTAAGATTTTTTTTTCTTTTCTTCTCTTTTTTTTCTTTCTTTTTTCATTATTTTTTTTTGTATCATTATTTTTCATTTAACCAAATAGTGCTACGAGTTTACTGTCATTCTGAATCGTGTCAGTGGATGAAAAGTTGTTGATAATGTCCTTCATCTCGAGTCCCGACATCTCAATTTGACGTAATAAATGCAATACAGGCCACATGTATCTGAATCATCGGGTTGGATTTGATTGCAAACCACACAGTATTTCGGTCCATTGACGATGAGTACATTTCTGAAATAGCGTTGGTACTTTTCCGGTAATCGTCCTAAGGAGTCGAAAAATTCTGATGGACCCGATGCGGGGAAATGAAATGCAACCCAATGACTCCCCTTTTGATCACAGTTGTCCGTATTGACCACAAACCTTCTACGCCTGTCGCTCACATATCTAGGCAAGTCTTCTGCACAGCAAACGGTCACGGGCAATCCACTCAAAGCATCCTCTACATCTTTCCCGGTCATCGTTAAGGGCAATGCCGTTTTTATTCCCACAACCTTGCTGACGTTGGGCTTCTCATCCACGTAGGTGAGCAAACACTAAGTACTCCGCAATCCTGACAGGCGATGAGATCTTTCCGTGTTTCAGCATCCTCTGACGAAATATGTGTTGTCTCGTCGGCAATATCTTCGTCTGATAAGACCGAACTATCGTCTTCAAAAGTATTCGAGAGACGGTCGTCATCCCTCTGTCCGTCTGGTGTCTCTCCTTGACCGACCTGCAAGACCTCTGTGTGCAATCTGGAGGCTTCTGGGGTTCTAGCTTTTAGGTCAACAAGAAAGTACCCGAAAGGTGTCCTCTTTGCCTCTTCAAATTTCCGGAGAAAGAAGTCCCCTCGAGAAGGATACATCTGTCGGCCAAGAGTCACGATGGGCTGTCGATCAATGGGGTTATTAAAGAGAATGAGATAATGACAGTTTCGTCTCTGGGTGGGGTCTTTGCCAAAGTATAAATTCTGATTAAAAACGACGACCGATAAATTCCTATGGTGACACCCTTCCGTAAACAAATCATTTATTCTGGAGTCTTTGTCCGATGTCGACATGAGGTCATCTAATAGGATCATGTTTCGAATGTTGGGATCGAAAAAATCGTCCCTTTCGAGATCAAAAGGAATTCCACGAATGAATTCAACGCGTGGAAGCACTGCATGTTCGTTGTATTTCCTCGTAAAGAGGTTGCCACCTTTTATACAACCAAACGATCCTGTCTGGACTAGGACTTCACAGTTTTTTTATGTGTTGAAACAAATAAAATAAAATAAGTTTTATCGCAGGAGGTTGGACCGGACACAATCATGGCGAAAGGGTGTCTAAACACGAAAGCCTTCTGCTGCTGCTTCTTTTTCTGCTGCTGCTGTTACTGCTTTTGCTGCTGCTGGGTAACACCTGGGTGGTATAGTGGCTCATCGGAAGAATGCTTACTCCTTATATGTCTTTGAAGATCGTGCGGCCACACATACACTTTACAGCAAATA
This sequence comes from Mytilus edulis, assembly GCF_963676685.1. Classification (NCBI taxonomy): domain Eukaryota; kingdom Metazoa; phylum Mollusca; class Bivalvia; order Mytilida; family Mytilidae; genus Mytilus; species Mytilus edulis. The sequence continues at coordinate 87,608,868 of NC_092345.1, read as the reverse complement.
TTGCAATTAAACATACTCGTAATTTCCTAAATGACAGTGAGTAGTTTCCTCTTATAGATTTACTTCACTTCCTTAGAAAATATAGCAAGAGAAATACATGGTCATCTTTTAGACGACATATTTGAAGATGATCGTATCTCAAAACAAATTCGATGTGATACAATTCATTCCTGGTTACCGTGAAATAGACTGGTTTCCCAAACGTCACGTCCGTGATATCTTCATTTAATCGTATCGACTGGAGAATATGGAGAGATTTTTCCCTAACGTACGACTGGTGCATGAAATCGGAACAGAAGTACATACGTCTCGTTTAGGCTTCTAATTCCGGTATGAACGACACCTTCAATGCACATTCCCACGATCCATCCAACGTATAGCGTTTTGCAAGGCGCACTTTGAAATTGCCACGTACGTTATTTTCAAACGATGGATGAAAGCGAGTTTTCGCTATTAATAAATAAACAAAACTCGTCCATAGTGTTAATTTCAGTGAAACCTTTAGTATCTCTCTTACAGCTTTGTTATACTCAAAGCCGTATTTAAGGAAATAAACGGAAATAGTAATTGATTGCTTAACGTCCAGTGGCAAATAATTCATGAATGTTTAGAACACGTTAACCATAAATACAATAGGTATAGGTCTTGTAAAAGAGGCCACCCCACGGGATAAAGGGTATATTGGATAGGAACATAAATTTTGCCTTGCAATAGGCTAAAATGTGTTGTGTATAAGTACAGTAGACTAATTTATCTTCTATACGGTTGAAATAATTTTTATAGTCAATACAATTTTTTGTGTTTCTGTATAATTAATGAATCCTCCTGATCATCTTTCTTCCTTAAGCATTTAGTAATCTTCATCATAATTTTAAGTTAAGGACTATATAGACATAAAACTTGTTTGATTGGACCGTATGCTAAGAGCCGGCCACCTACAGAGCCAGAATCATCTCATTTATACCGGTTCAAACCGGTTCTTGTTTCTCTGCACGGACATAATTCTTGCACGTGCACAAACAAACAAGAGACCAAAATGGCACAGAAATTAACAACTATAGGTCACCGTACGGCCTTCAGCAATGAGTACAGCCCATACCGCATAGTCACCTATAACAAGTCCCGAAATGACAATGTGAAACAATTTAAACGAAAAAACTAACGACCTAATTTATATACAAAAAATGAACGAAAAACAAATATGTAACATATAAACAAACGACAACCACTGAATTACAGTCTCCTAACTTGGGACAGGCACATACATACAGAATGTGGCGGGGTTAAACATGTTAGCGGGATCCCAAACCTCCAAAAACCTGGGACTTTGGTGTAACAGTACAACATAAGAACGAACTATAAAAATCAGTTGAAAAAGGCTTACTCATCAGATGGAAAAAAATACAAATATATAAGATCCATACAATACATACAGACCATATATCGAAACCAATATATACTAAGCATTCAGCCAATCAAACAAAATGCATCTTAGAACCAAAGATCATTTTCACACTGTATATGGGTTAGAGATCTTAAAACAGAGTTTTTTTGGACACTGTATACGGGTCAGAGATACAGTTTGTATACAGACTGAATCTAAAAATTAGACCCATAGATAAAGCATACAGAAAATGCATACAGACTGTATATAAGAGCCACAGGCAGTGCACACACTTTATCTTGCAGTAACAGGCAAAACATACAGACTTTTATTTCAACTTGGAACAACTTACAATGCATACATACTGTGTCTCTGATCCATAGACAGTGTTAACCGACTAAATCTAAGATATACCGACAATAGAAGTATCTTAGACTCATAGTCAAAGCATATAAACAATGTATAAAGACTAAGAACGACGTACAATACATAAACTTAATTTAATTTACAACAAAGAAAATGCATACAGACTGTATCTGGGAAGCACAGACAATGCATTGACTGTGTGTAATCAAAGAACCTTTGTGAGCACGCTCACATACTTCACAGCCCGACATTGTCACTAAGCAAACAAAATTTCAACAGATTATTTAGTTCAAACACGCATGAATTTCTGTTGTGTAATTTCAGAAGATATGCAGAAGTATATTTAGGCCGAAATTCTAAGTTCAGAAGGCATAGTTCCTAATTCCTAACAAGAGTACACACGTTGAAATTTCTCGCCTTATTTATGTTGAAAGACCTAAATATAAAGTTTTACTACAATTATCACATAAACTTATTAATAACATGAACAAAGAAAATGAGATCAAGGTCATATGACCAAAATGAGGAATACATTTACACCTTACAATCATTCAATACAAATCAGGTCAAGGTCAGATGACACTTGGCACAAAAACTAAACACTGAACAATGAACCTCGAAAATGAGGTCAAGGTCAAATGAGACTTGCGAGGCTGACATCATAAGATATTTCCAGACACCAAATAAAGTTGACCTATTGCATATAGTATTAGAAAAAACGAACAAAACTCAAAAGCTTAACTTTGACCATTGAACCAAGGAAATGAGGTCAAGATCAGATGACACCTGTCAGTTGGACATGTAACCTTACAATCCTTCCATACACCAAATATACAAGACATATTTCATATAATATCTGAGATATAGACTTGACCACCAAAAACTTAACCCTTTTCATTGATCCATGAAATGATGGCGAGGTCAAGTGAAAACTGTCTGATGGGCATGCTGACCAAGGTACGCAAATACTAAACATAGTTACCCATAATATGAGAGAAATTACAAAAAACTTTAACTTTTTTTTCAAGTAGTCACTGAACCATGAAAATGAGTTCAAGGACAATGGACATGTGACAGACGGAAACTTCCAAACTTAAGGTATCTGCATTTAAAGTATGGAGCATCCAGGTCGTTCGCCGTCTAAAATATAAAGCTTTTAAGAAGTGAACTAACGCTGTCGCCGCCGCCGCCGGATCACCATTCCTATGTCGAGCTTTCTGCGACAAAAGTCGCAGGCTCGACAAAAACAAGAATGTGTCCATCGTACACCGTTCCCCACTTGCCCTATCATTTTCTTTGTTCAGTGGACCGTGAAATAGGGAAAAAAAAACCTTCTTTGGCATTAAGCTTAGAAAAAAACATATCATTGAAAACATATGTACTAAGTTTCAAGTTTATTGGACCTGACCTTCAACAAAAACAACCTTGACCAAAACATTTAACCTGAAGCGAGAAAACGGACAAAGGAGCAGACGCATAGACCGGAAAACTAATGCCCATTTACTATCGTAGGTGGGGCATAACAAAATTAATCATGATTTTCTGCCAATATGCACATTTACATAGCATGTCCTAACTATCTAAAAAATTCATGAAACTCTGTTGTGGTCTTTAGACAGATTTTATGACAAACTGTTGTAGGAGTATATAGGAAATCAATGAATTGATAATTTCATAATTTCCTCTCATTATCTACAAAGATTTATAAAACTCTGTTATGTGGTTTCAGAGGAGTTGTAATAACGAGAACAGGACTGACAGACCGATGGATCAAAAACATTGTACCATAAAGAACTTTGTTTGGTTTGGTATAATAAAGGGTCTGCTAAATAATGTAAGGCTGAGATAAATTAGTCATTTGGTCGCACCAGTTTTTTGGCGAGGTTCGTTTTGTTCAGTCTGTGATGTTCTTTGTTGTGTTTTGCATTCTGTTGTTTGTTTTTTAATCTTTCTCTTTTTTTGCCGTGGTTTTGTCAGTTTATTATTGACTTATGTGTTTGAATAAGCCTTTAGTATCTTTCGCCTCTCTCTTCGGTCAATTTGATTATGTGGGACATACAGATTTAGACCAAACTTGTCTCTGATTGTTTCGTGATTATTGCAGATGTAAATCATACTATAAAATTGAGTATGGAAATGGGGAATGTGTCAAGGAGACAACAACCCGACCATAGAGCAGACAACAGCCTAAGGCCACCGATAGATCTTCAATGTAGCGAGAAACTCCCGCACACGGAGGTGTCCGTCAGCTGGCCCCTAAACAAATATGTATACTAGTTCAGTGATAATGGACGTCATACTAAGCTCCGAATTATACACAAGAAACTAAAATTATATATCATACAAGACTAACAAAGGTCAGAGGCTCCTAACTTGGGACAGGCGCAAAATTGCGGCGGGATTAAACATGTTTTTTGAGATCTCAACCCTCTCCTATACCTGTAGCCAATGTAGAATAAACAAACGCGAAACAATACGCACAGTAAAACTCAGTTTAAGAGAAGTCCGAGTCCGATGTCAGAATATGAAACAAAAGAAAATAAACAAAATGACAATAATACATAAATAACAACAGACTACTAGCAGTTATTGACATGCCAGAACCAGACCTTAATTAAACTGATTGAAAGATTATGTCTTCATCATATGAATATCAGGCACAATCCCTCCTGTTAGGGGTTTAGTATTATACCGTCATGAAATATACAACCCTCTTATTTACAATATCATTTGATCAACACCTATTTACAAGGGTCTATTTGATATGATTTTTCTCATTGTTGAAGGCTGTATGGTTGCATATAACTGCTTACATCCACTTTATTTGAACTTGAGTGGATACATGTAGGCGTCTCATTGGCAATCATACTACATCTCCGTATTTTTACAGTATTGTATCAGTACTGTTACCTAATAACAGGACAAAACAAGACAGTAATTTGACAAAACTAAAGACATACATACTTGATTTTACTTCTCTAAAGATATAAACAAAATTTTCATAGTTCGTATCTGAACATGTACACAGCCATAGGAATTTTAAGGGACTATATTTCAGTGTGCATATATTTAGTAGCTAATCTGGCTACTTCCTGTTTATCAGACTGGTACCTTAGAAAAGAATTGTGACAATATATCCAATCTTTTCAAAAACCAAAGACTAACGTCACTAGGAGCAGCAGTTAGTTGTCATAGATACTCTAGATAGAAAGATAATCTGCCACTTTTATAAAAGGGACTACACATAGTTTTTGAAAGGGTATAATCGGTTTGTGCCGAAATTACTTTCTTTAGTCCAGAAACTCATTTGTGCTAAATGGTAATCTCCACCCACATTTAGGACTGGCAGTTATTTGTAGTTTTTATCAACAGCTTGCACTTTTTCTAAATTATATTTGCTTCTTTTAAGACTGACCAAAACTGTTTTTTTACCATTGTGGTTTGATTAAGGTAGTGTATATCAAACAGCTGTTGGAAATATTTTGGACAACCCTCTTATTTACAATATCATTTGATCAACACCTAGTGGTCTTTGGTGGTATCTCGCATAACATTAATAAGGTCTTTTTTAAAAGGCAACTTGAAATTATTGGTCACATATTTATGTGCTATAGCAAATGTATGGGCTGCTGATCTGCTTATATGATAGCAATATATTCTTATGGTTTCAATGACCCCTTATTTCTTCACTCCACTTTATAAGATAGAAATAAATGTTATTCCATATTTTATTGGTTTTTTCAAAGGTATCATAATTTAGACATCAAGACAAAACTAAGCACAGTGAAAAAAGTCTACTCTGTCCTGTAAAGTTTGAGATGTTTTTGTTGTTCAATCTTTGTCACTTGTATGGAAACACTAAATCTTGATAACCTACAATAGAAATATTATCACTTTTATTTCAATTCAATTGTTGCAGTTATCATGCATGTAATAGAGAAAATGATAAATTAGACCAGATCTCCACATTAATAATATTAAAACTAGAGGCTTCAATGAGCCTGTGTCACTCACATGATACTTTTATTTACAATTGATCCATGATACAGAAATTGTCCATACCAACCGTCAGTGTTTACCATACAATACAGTACTTCTATACACTGTCTGTATACAGTATTTGTCGGATTTTGTCCATACCTATCGTCGATGTTTGACATAAAATACAATACTCCTATATACCGTATATCAACAGTATTTGTCTATACCTACCGTCGGTGGTTAACATACAATACAGTCCTCCTATATACCGTCTATCAACAGTATTTGTCTATACCTACCGTCGGTGGTTAACATACGATATAGTACTCCTTTGCACCGTCCATCAACAGTATTTGTCTATACCTACCGTCGGTGGTTAACATGCAATAAAGTGCTCCTATGTACCGTCTATCACCAGTATTTGTCCATACCTACCGTCGGTTATTAACATACAATATAGTGCTCCTATATACCGTCTATCAACAGTATTTGTCTATACCTACCGTCGGTAGTTAACATACAATATAGTGCTCCTATATACCGTGTATCAACAGTATTTGTCTATACCTACTGTCGGTAGTTAACATACAATATAGTGCTCCAATATACCATCTATCAACAGTATATGTCTATACCTACCGTCGGTGGTTAACATACAATATAGTGCTCCCATATACAGTCTATCAACAGTATTTGTCTATACCTACCGTCGGTAGTTAACATACAATATAGTGTTCCTATATACCGTGTATCAACAGTATGTGTCTATACCTACTGTCGGTAGTTAACATACAATATAGTGCTCCTATATACTGTCTATCAACAGTATTTGACTATACCTACCGTCGGTAGTTAACATACAATATAGTGCTCCTATATACCATCTATGAACAGTATTTGTCTATACCTACCGTCGGTGGTTAACATACAATATAGTGCTCCTATATACCGTCTATCAACAGTATTTGTCTATACCTACCGTCGGTAGTTAACATACAATATAGTGCTCCTATATACCGTGTATCAACAGTATTTGTCTATACCTACTGTCGGTAGTTAACATACAATATAGTGCTTCTATATACCATCTATCAACAGTATTTGTCTATACCTACCGTCGGTAGTTAACATACAATATATTGCTCCTATATACCGTTTATCAACAGTATTTGTCTATACCTACCGTCGCTGGTTTACATACAATATAGTACTCTTTGATACCGTCTATCAACAGTATCTGTCTATTCCTACTGTCGGTAGTTGCTCCTATATACCGTCTATCACCAGTATTTGTCTATACCTACCGTCGGTGGTTAACATAAGATATAGTGCTCCTATATACCGTCTATCAACAGTATTTGGTTATACCTACCGTCAGTGGTTAACATACAATATAGTGCTCCTATATACCATCTATCAACAGTATATGTCTATACCTACCGTCGGTGGTTAACATACAATATAATGCTCCTATATACCGTCTATCAACAGTATTTGTCTATACCTACCGTCGGTGGTTAACATACAATATAGTGTTCCTACAATGTATATACCGTCTATCAACAGTATTTGTCTATACCTACCGTCGGTGGTTAACATACAACATAGTGCTCCCATATACCGTCTATCAACAGTATTTGTCTATACCTACTGTCGGTAGTTAACATACAATATAGTGCTCCTAAATACCGTCTATCAACAATATTTGTCTATACCTACCGTCGGTAGTTAACATACAATATAGTGCTCCTAAATACCGTCTATCAACAATATTTGTCTATACCTACCGTCGGTAGTTAACATACAATATAGTGCTCCTATATACCGTCTATCAACAGTATTTGGTTATACCTACCGTCAGTGGTTAACATACAATATAGTGCTCCTATATACCATCTATCAACAGTATATGTCTATACCTACCGTCGGTAGTTAACATACAATATAGTGCTCCTATATACCGTGTATCAACAGTATTTGTCTATACCTACCGTCGGTGGTTAACATACAATATAGTGCTCCCATAAACCGTCTATCAACAGTATTTGTCTATACCTACTGTCGGTAGTTAACATACAATATAGTGCTCCTATATACCATCTATCAACAGTATATGTCTATACCTACCGTCGGTGGTTAACATACAAAATAGTGCTCCAATATACCGTCTATCAACAGTATTTGTCTATACCTACCGTCGGTAGTTAACATACAATATAGTGCTCCTATATACCTTGTATCAACAGTATGTGTCTATACCTACTGTCGGTAGTTAACATATAATATAGTGCTCCTATATACTGTCTATGAACAGTATTTGTTTATACCTACCGTCGGTAGTTAACATACAATATAGTGCTCCTATATACCATCTATCAACAGTATTTGTCTATATCTACCGTCGATGGTTAACATACAATATAGTGCTCCTATATACCGTCTATCAACAGTATTTGTCTATACCTACTGTCGGTAGTTAACATACAATATAGTGCTCCTATATACCGTTTATCAACAGTATTTGTCTATACCTACCGTCGCTGGTTAACATACAATATAGTGCTCCCATATACCGTCTATCAACAGTATTTGTCTATACTTACTGTCGGTAGTTAACATACAATATAGTGCTCCTATATACCATCTATCAACAGTATATGTCTATACCTACCGTCGTTGGTTAACATACAATATAATGCTCCCATATACCGTCTATAAACAGTATTTGTCTATACCTACTGTCGGTAGTTAACATACAATATAGTGCTTCTATATACCGTCTATCAACAGTATTTGTCTATACCTACCGTCGGTGGTTAACATACAATATAGTGCTCCTATGTACTGTCTATCAACAGTATTTGTCTATACCTACCGTCGGTGGTTAACATACAATATAGTGCTCCCATATACCGTCTATCAACAGTATTTGTCTATACCTAGTGTCGGTAGTTAACATACAATATAGTGCTCCTATATACCGTCTATCAACAGTATTTGTCTATACCTACCGTCGGTAGTTAACATACAATATAGTGTTGCTATATACCGTCTATCAACAGTATTTGTCTAAACCTACCGTCGGTGGTTAACATACAAAATAGTGCTCCAATATACCGTCTATCAACAGTATTTGTCTATACCTACCGTCGGTAGTTAACATACAATATAGTGCTCCTATATACCTTGTATCAACAGTATGTGTCTATACTTACTGTCGGTAGTTAACATATAATATAGTGCTCCTATATACTGTCTATCAACAGTATTTGTCTATACCTACCGTCGGTAGTTAACATACAATATAGTGCTCCTATATACCATCTATCAACAGTATTTGTCTATACCTACCGTCGATGGTTAACATACAATATAGTGCTCCTATATACCGTCTATCAACAGTATTTGTCTATACCTACTGTCGGTAGTTAACATACAATATAGTGCTCCTATATACCGTTTATCAACAGTATTTGTCTATACCTACCGTCGCTGGTTAACATACAATATAGTGCTCTTTGATACCGTCTATCAACAGTATTTGTCTATACCTACTGTCGGTAGTGGCTCCTATATGCCGTCTATAACCAGTATTTGTCTATACCTACCGTCGGTGGTTAACATAAGATATAGTGCTCCTATATACCGTCTATCAACAGTATTTGGCTATACCTACCGTCAGTGGTTAACATACAATATAGTGCTCCTATATACCGTCTATCACCAGTATTTGTCTATACCTACCGTCGGTGGTTAACATACAATATAGTGCTCCCATATACCGTCTATCAACAGTATTTGTCTATACTTACTGTTGGTAGTTAACATACAATATAGTGCTCCTATATACCATCTATAAACAGTATTTGTCTATACCTACTGTCGGTAGTTAACATACAATATAGTGCTTCTATATACCGTCTATCAACAGTATTTGTCTATACCTACCGTCGGTGGTTAACATACAATATAGTGCTCCTATGTACTGTCTATCAACAGTATTTGTCTATACCTACTGTCGGTGGTTAACATACAATATAGTGCTCCCATATATCGTCTATCAACAGTATTTGTCTATACCTAGTGTCGGTAGTTAACATACAATTTAGTGCTCCTATATACCGTCTATCACCAGTATTTGTCTATACCTACCGTCGGTGGTTAACATGGAATATAGTGCTCCTATATACCATCTATAAACAGTATTTGTCTATACCTACTGTCGGTAGTTAACATACAATATAGTGCTCCTATATACCATCTATAAACAGTATTTGTCTATACCTACTGTCGGTAGTTAACATACAATATAGTGCTTCTATATACCGTCTATCAACAGTATTTGTCTATACCTACCGTCGGTGGTTAACATACAATATAGTGCTCCTATGTACCGTCTATCAACAGTATTTGTCTATACCTACCGTCGGTAGTTAACATACAATATAGTGCTCCTATATACTGTCTATCAACAGTATTTGTCTATACCTACCGTCGGTGGTTAACATACAATTTAGTGCTCCTATATACCGTCTATCACCAGTATTTGTCTATACCTACCGTCGGTGGTTAACATGGAATATAGTGCTCCTATATACCGTCTATCAACAGTATTTGTTTATACCTACTGGCGGAGGTTAACATAGAATATAGTGCTCCTATATACCAAGAGGGATAACGGATCTGCATCTAGAATTTATCATGCTGCCCTTTTTTTGGATTTTTAAAATTCTTGTTATCCCTCAATTTTTACATTCATCCCAAATAATACAACAGTAGTCAATTAGGGGCAGAACACCCATTGTATTATGTTTTCTTGCAGTTATATAAAAAATCAAAGCCTTAAAGGCTGTAAAAGCAATTGCTGTCATGTTAATGTTTGGGGACATTTATTTTTCATCCACATATATATAATGATTAAACCTGACATGAGTGTTGTTTAGTTAGAAGTAAGAAGGTTTTAACTTTATATAAATAAAAGACTTTAGCAGAAAGTCATTTTTAATATGTTTTATATTTCACAAGGAGACAACACGTTTACCAGGCTAAAGTTGGGGTCAAATATACATGTACTGAAACATATAACTCAAAAAGAAATCATCATGGATTATCCCCTGGTATTGTTTGTAACTGGGCAATAATTTCCTTTATTGATTTAATTTTAACAATTTTCATTATTAATTTATATTTAACCATTAACACAAATGATTAAGTTAAAACATTTCAACTTTCCTGACGCAAATGTTAAAAAACGGGAAAGAAATAAAATATCTTACAAGACATAAACATGTAAAGAATAAATATATATTTCAGCTTAATAAAAATATTTTCATAATGGTACTTTGTCATCATTTTTAAAACTAAGTTCCAAACATTATTGCTCAGTTGATATACATGTATGTCCTTCTGATGCGGTACGAGCACAGGCACTTGTTTCTATCCAAAATAGTTTTATATGGATAGCCGACCTTCCTATGGATAGAAACAAGTGCATGTGGGTACGAGATAACTATAATTCTCATGCAATCCCGAAAAGGGGGGGGGGTCATCACAGACAAACATGACATTAAATCGTTATCACTGATGTATTGTTTAGGGCCAGTTGAAGGACGCCTCCGGGTGCGGGAATTTTTCGCTGCATTGAAGACCTGTTGGTGACCTTCTGCTGTTGTATGTTTTTCTATCGTCGGGTTGTTGTCTCTTTGACACATTCCCCATTTCCATTCTCAATTTTATTATACGAACAAGAACAAACAGCTCTACGTTGCTTTGACATTTATCAATTTTCAGGAAACATTGCGAAAAATGATCTTCAATATTTCGAAAACATGTGAAATAAAATTGCTAACACGGTGGACCGTCGAGTGTCAACAAACGTAGTAGACTTGTTCACTGATAAGACGAGGATAATGGTTTCATCTGACATTTGTTATGCATTCCCAGTTTTGATCATGATATTTAAAAAGACGTTCTTTTTTTCCATCTATGTAACTAGAAAATTCCAAATTGAAATATCTCTTCATCTGGACCGACTTGGCATCTACTACGTTTGGACGGGTCCATTTCATTAGTAAGGTGATCGATAAATATTACGGAGTTTGACAGAAAAGGAAAACGAACTTATTGTTATGTGTTTTCAACAAGGGTTTCGTTCCGCTAAATTATTTGCGCAAACAAAGTTTGTCTATTTTTAGATTACAGGTAATCATTTGACACTACGCATTAACCTGTGTAGTGATTTTGATTTTACGATAAATGTATGAATGAACGATAATTTTATGAATGAACAAGAGCACCTGACCTCTTAAAGAAACACAAATTAAACATATAAAACCGTATTAATAGGAGATAATTCAGTTAAATTTTCAATACTAAATCCATATTTTGTTGAAACATCGTACGAACGGCGGAAAACGGAATCGCAGTTATAAAAATGTACTTTTTTTCACTCGGACTTCCATGTTATTTGATAGTCAAACGGTTGATCCTTTAAATACAAAAATACATCTACAAGAACATATTCTGAAACTTCTTAAATCCACTAACGTTTTTTTTAAAGTTTCAAGCTATGTATTGCATTAGAAAACATACATAGGTGTTAAAGAATGACAGACCAGGAGCCTGTTTAACAAAATACTATGGCTTGATATGGGCGGAGTCTCTGATCTGGGTCACAAAGATGGCCATACGCGATAGCATAAAAGCAATTGCTTTAAAAATGTATTTAAGAAAGATGGTATATTCTGGATGATATATTAGCACAACCTTGGTCAATTTGATTTCTCCAGTTACTTAGTGGGCTGTCAATTTTGAAACTAATATTTTTTCACATGAAGAATTTTGTAATACTTTAATTTATTATCAAGTTTGGTTGAAAAGTCTGAATAGTTTCTGCTTTGTTCCAGTAATCAAACATTTTGTTTCATTTGCATCTATGAACATGTTATTCATTTTACACCACTCTTCAACCCTGTATAAATCTTCTTGAACATCATCATTTATATTTTCTAGATGTTTCCCCCTGATTTATGAATAGTGGTGTCATCAGCATATACAACGATATAGGTCTGTTTCACAATTTTTAATGCATAAGGGATTTTATTTATAAATAGCACAAACAATAGAGGACAAGGTATAGAACATTGGGGAACACCAAATTTTACATGTTGTTGTTCAGAGTTAACATTACAAATGTATACCTTTTGTTATTCAGGTACGACTTAAAAAAACTAACAGTAGTCTCACTAAATCCATACATGTCGAGCTTTAAACAAAGAAAGTCATATTCTACCAAATCAAAAGCTTTTTTTTAAATCTTAATAAAATTGCTAGGTTTAAATTACCATCTTTCATTTCTTGCAACCATGTGTCAATGATATTAAATAAATGTCAAGCTCAATCCAGTATATATTCCAAGTTATGGACAAATGATAATGCTATTAAAAATACCAAATCATAACCAGTGCTTTTCTCTTTTTCTATTTACAGTATATGACTAGGTAATAATGATTACTTTTTTCAACTATTTTCATACTTTTTTGTTTCCTCTGCTTTTGTATCAAGGGCATAATTGTTTATGGCAAACTAAGCATCTGCATAATCAAACTATTCCTAACTATACTCTACCTCAAATTCTGGAAACTGCAAAATTTTTGTCATAGCAGTCTTATGGTAGCTGAACTATTCCTATTTTTTGTAAATCTGGATTAATAAGTCTTTTGTCACATTCTGGGGCTATAGAAAAAAAACATTACAGAATTATCAAAATTATGTGTGTATAATGTTTGTGTACAGTCATTCAACTAAAAAAGGACAAAAATTATTTTTTTGTGTATAAATAAATAATTGTGATTTTAATGTCTTAATATTGTAAAAAAAACTTCAAAAGATTAAATTTAAATTATAATCTAAACATGAAAGAGCACATACAAATCAACCTTTTACTCAGATTTATATCTAAAACCAGTTATAACTAGCTATAATATCTTTGACTTCACAAATATCATCATCTAATTTTACAAATCAGTATTTATTTGGTGGCACTTCCTGCACACTAAGTATGTTATGCCTTAGGTTTAATTTTGATGCAATCACATTTCAGAAGGTACATGTCTTGAACTGTTTTAATGAATAAATTACAGTTTTAAACTCAGTTTAGGCTGACCTGAGGTCAATAGTCTTAAACAATGTCATCAAACTATCAGTTTTACTGTAATATATTGATATTGTGACATTTATGGGAAAGAGCATATGAGTTAGTCATATTGGTCAATACAATGGAAAGTTTATATCTGAGACTACTATAACACTATGTGTTATACTAGTAGTCTCAGTTTATAACTATGTTAATGTCAATTATATACATGACATAATAATTAAATCATTTAAAAAACTATTCCAAAGATTTCTCTCAAATCATGTTTACATTTTTTTAGAGAAGAGTCTGTCTGAAATATATTTAGGGGTAGTCTAAATAGTTATGACTTCTTAAAAAGCTATATTATGGGGAAAAAGGGGGGGGGGGTCTATTATGTTTTTTTTTCATACAGGAGGAAGACGTCAAAGCAAAAAAAAAACAACCAACAAAACAAAATAAAATAATAGCCTGTCAAGACGTCCTTATATCATAAAAATTTGGTCTAATTTTGGGATAATACATTTAACTTCCTTTGATGTCGGGGAGGGGATAAGTTTTGACGATTAATTATTCTTGAAACTAACAATAATTATTTCTTATTGTTACTTTGTTAAGCGAGCGAGATGTGTGGTTCTCGAGTTATTTAAAAAAAAAAGGGGGGGGGGGGGGGGTGTTACTATATCAAGTTTACCCAGTTTGGAGACAATAAATATTTAAAATCTAACCATAAACTCCAATGTTCCTGCTTTTTTTAGCAGAACAAACACGATGGCATTCTCGTCTCTGTTGTAATCAATAGTTAACTCATTTCTTCTTCCAGGTTATTTCTTAATCAATTATGATTATCAGCTGTCTATCTATTTACCATGTTTATGTTAAACTGGTCCGTAATTCCATCGTAGTGTATCGATAACTGAACACAACAAGGATCCAGTTTATTAAACATATATAATATACAAGGTTCCTGAGTCAGTAACCGTAACTATCACCGTGCTTTGTGCGCATGCGCAAGAAACACCAACAATAAGGATAAAACAGGGTATACAGTTCCGTAATTTCGTATATTTTTCTTATCTTCATACTAAAGAGCTCCAAAAGTAGGCGTGCTTAGGTGCAAAGGGCGGGTCTAAAAACCGACTCTCGGTGGTTAACGTCTCTCGATGGTTAACTTTAAGTGCCTACCATTTTTGTCATCACATGCATACAGTGCATTCAAAATTACATTAATACACCAATAGATGAAATACTAACACAATATATTTTTCACCTAAACTACGCCGTTATTAAACTATTTTCCTTATAATGCATACCCTACCGTATAAATTTACGATTTCGAAGGCACAATTATTTAAAACAGGGATTTATGAATCTCAGTTGGTTGAGTGATTGAGCATGCATAGATCTGCATACACTGTCTCTTTTTCAGGTCCCTGGCTGGGAAACTCCATCAACATAGGCTATACATATCTCATATCAGATCTGTATAATATCTGGCTGTACTAGGGAGATCCAACGATATGGACTAGGAGAGTACAGGGCTGATACCATAAAATATGCTCTCCGGCAGGAATTGGGAAATCCAATGACATAGACTAGGGAGAGTAAATGATAGCCTATATGCGTTCTTTTGCAGCTGGACTTGGTGGACTTGTGACCTCCATTACAAATGCTAGAAGATTACATAACTGATAGAACATCTATATGATTTAGCTAGAAGGGTGCAGAGCTGATAGCGAATTTGTATTCTCTCCGACTGGACTGCGGACCTCCAATGCCTAGGCTAGGAGAATAAAGAGCTGATAGCATATATCTCTCCGGCAGAAATGGGGAAATCCAATGACAAAGGCTAGGATAGTGACAGAGCTGAAAGCATATAAGTTAGCTCCAAGGAAGGCCTGGGAAACTCCAATGACATACCGTAGCCTAGGAGAGTTAAGAGCTGGTAGCACATTGATATCAGTCAAAAGGTTTTTTAGAACCCCTAACCTGTATTGTGTCATGAAATCGATATCAGTCACGACACATGTTCAATATGCGAATCTGGTGAAATAAAATTGGTAATCATAATCTGTAAACTGTCATGTCACTTGAAATAAAACATCTAATTGAGCAATGTATGACATGGATTTTTCAATATCACAAACCACATCAACCCTCAACCCAATTCTAGTGCATTTCTACTTAATAGATGGGGAATGTGTCCATGGGAAAAATATGATGCCCCCGCTTGCATATCTTCTATACTATTAAACGAGAAGACCTCATTTTGTGTGTCGCTTCTCTTCTTTCCACAATAAATGAATCAACACGCCTTTGTGTCTTATAGGTACAGTGCATAGTCGCATTTGTCATCCATTCATATGTTTATTCAGATTGAGTTATTTTAGGAGAAAAACGAGAAAAAAAGGCCTCCGGATATTGTCCCGTCATTGGACGAAATTTCAAGTCAGATTAGACTTCCGGTTTGCGTTTTTCTGTATACTTTGAACATACATATATACTACGAATAAAGTGTATTTTCAGAATTTTATCTGCTATCATTTTCAAGTTTACTATCCACGGCGGTCACAGAGTTTATTAAAATTTTATAGACAGGGTCTGTATTACTATATCAATGATCACCAGGGATCAATTAGTTAACTTAGAACTGAAAGTAAATACGTTATATTTATGAAGTAATGAATGTTCATAATATACAGATAAGTGCTAAAATTATTCATGTGAACTTTTGATGTACCTTTTCTGAAATTCTCCAGTCATTAGATCTTTTACAAAATTCATTGATTACAAAAAAAAAGATGTTGTATGATTGCCATGTTGAGACAACTCTCCAAAAGAGACCTAATGACACAAAAATTAACAACTATAGGTCACCGTACGGCCTTCAACAAAGAGCAAAGTCCATACCGCATACTCAGCTTCAAAAGGCCCCGAAATGACAATGTTTAACAATGCAAACGAGAAAACTAGCGGCCTTATTTATGTACAAAAAATGAACGAAAAACAAATATGTAACACATAAACAAACGACAACCACAGAATTACAGGCTCCTTGCCTTACTTAAATGTTCATAACATACTATTAAATGTATGTTCATATTGAAATTGATAGAAAACCAAAAAATGGGAACTTTGGAAATAAAGATGGAGGGTAAAAAAAAACATGTTCCTGTCCCCATTGATAACCTATGACTTGTGATACTTTTGCTGATATTCTTTAGTCATTCTGTATTTTACAAAATTCTTCCAACAACACTTTACATACTTTAAACTACGCTCTGAATGCCCGCGATTTCGCGGGTGTGTTCTAGTAATGTTATAAAGTGACATGACTCAAAAACTGTAAAAGAAATAATTTGTACTTGATCTGAGTTTTATGGTAATGAGCATTGTGTATAAGTTTCATACCATTTGGTTGAGATGAACTAAAGACAGAGAACGGGAACCAATTGTACAGATAGACAAAGGCAAAACTTAATGCCCCCTATGCTACGGCGGGGGCTTAAAAATCATGGCTCTATCAATTAATGTTTGTGTTACGTTCTCCACGTGCTCTGTGTTGATTTTTTACCAATGTCACCATCCGGTAAAGACGACAACAAACTTGGAAGTTTTGAGCTTGGAGGCCACTGAATGAAATACTGTTTGTCAATGATATCCATCAGGATATATGTATATGTAATCCATCAAGGTATTTATATTACAATGATAGAAAGGTTTTAAATATTAGTCGCAACAGGTTTACTTTCCAGTTCTGTAAACATTTTCGAAAAAAATCCCTTTGACCAATGCAGATCATTAGCACACCCCTAAATTTGAGAATCGACTAAGCTCTGCGTCTCGACATCAATGCTCCATCGGGGAATTTATATCAAATGCATGCAGGAAAGGCTTCGAGTTCTGTAAAATATATCATTAATTTATTTTATCCTGCAATTTAGGTGTCTTACTGTTCTATAAAGATACAGCCCTACAGATATAACTATGCTGTATCTGTATACACAGGGTTGTGTTCAATATCGTAGCAACAACGTTTGTGTATTGACGAGTATTGTATGAACATGTGTGACCCAAGAATGTGTATTGACATTGTAGTCGCATTTCAATGACGTATTTGAACTAACGATTTACTTTTATACGTTCTGTTTGTTTTTAAAAATTTCTTTAAAAAAACGCGAGGAAATTACTTATTGTTTTTCTCATTGTTTTTTTTTTTTTTTTTTTTTTTTTTACTTCCAGCATTTTTTTGACATGGCCTCCCCCCGTTTCTATTCGAGTTATCAAGACCAAATAATGACCATAGGTAGATCTCATCATGAAGTATTACCAGATGAGGCTGTGTAGGATCAATCGTCCCCTGTAGAAGTTATCTCCCTTTTATTGTTGGCAGATGGCAATGTTCATAAACATAAACAATTAATTTCGAGAACCAGAAGTCATAGAGACTTGGAATCTTCAGCAATAATCTTTAATTATCTGACCTTTAATATGCACCCAAGGTCAAAGGTCACCAAGTGCAAAAAAATTACGCTGCAATTTCAAGCTTACATATTAGGAAAACGATAAGACTTTGCTGCATACATACAGCGTATAAATTGCTGATGAGCTCTACATTGAATACATCAAGCCCAAAAATGTCCGACCGTCTGTTCAAAAGTTACAACGGGATGATTCTTAGAAGTATAGTATTGTGTGTACATCCTTTTAAAGGTAACAGATATCAACCTACTATAAACTGCAAAGATGATCAGTAATTCAAGACCTTCAATTTGAGGTTAATGTCAGATCATGATGCAATTTCACCTTGACCTTCAAAGTATACAATGACCTTGACCTTGTGATATTTGAAAGGTCAAGTGGTCCTGAGTTGAATGGTGGTAGTCCCATGTCTCCACGACTTCCGGTTTTAAAGTTTGGTATTGCATCATATATTTGATGATTCATTGTGACATTGATGAACCTTGGAATTGTCCCAATTTTTTTTCTACAATGATGTGCTTTAACTGCAGATCAGTTATCATGCAGTTTGAAGTTTTGCGAGCGGAGGCATGTATTTCTGAATCAACAACAGCTTAATACTTAAAATGTGTTAGAAATTGAAGAGGTTAACATAGTTATATGTTAGACCAAATACCAAAAACATTCCATGGAAAATAACACCAAAAAATCAATTTGAAATTTTCAAGTTTTGAATTGACTTTGTAAGTTTCATAACTTCTATTTATATAGTTGATATTGCATCATTATTGGCACTTTGTCAAATGGGGTCATCTGATATATCAAATTGAAGGTCTTAATAAACTCTATTTAATTGAAAATGTTTTACCTCTTTTTCAAGGGTGGGGTCATTTAGTGCAAAAATTCAAATTTCTCAGATGGTAAGGTTGTCGCATATCAAATGAAAGAACATAAAGCGTACATTTCAAATTTCAAATTGACATCCCCAAAACATTGGTTGGGTGGGGTCATTGAGTGCAAAAAATAAATTTTCTTTTAAGATAGGGTTGTTGTAAATCAAATGAAAGGTCATGATGTATACATTTTAAGATAGGGTTGTTGTATATCAAATGAAAGGTCGTATCATGATGTGTGCATTTGAAATATCAAATTCCTGACCTCCAAACATTAGTTTGATGGGGTTATTAGGTGTGAAAATCAAACTTTCTAGAACATGGCGTTGTCGCATATCAAATGAAAGATCATCAAGTCTATGTTACATATATCATAGTTTCGATCTCGAAAATGTAGGCGGATTGGGTCATTAAGTGTAAAAAGCGAAAAGTTTCAGAAGGTATGCTTGTCGTATATCAAACGAAAGGTCGTACAAAGTACATTACAAAAACATCACTTTTACTGGAAAGACCTTTCAATTGTTTTACAAACAATTGAGATACTAGTTTTTAATTTGTTTTTACTGTTGAAATTTACAGTTGTTAAAATAGATAAGTATTTACCTTGAGCGATGTATTATTGTTGACCATTCGAGATTCTATTTTTGCGAACCCGTGTCGTGATTTTGATAATTATTTTATTATTACTACGAGGGCATCTAGAGATTTTAAATCGGAAATAAGTGCAAAAAAAAGTAAGTGTTTGTGTCTTTCAAAGCACAAACAACATACAAAATTAATTTTAGGAAAAGAAAAAAGAAAAATGCTTATTGTCTTTAAATAATAAATTTCAGCTGTATTTGTACTCGGCTCGAAACAGGAGTAATAGCCAAAGCTCGCATTACACCTGTTTTTTAGTCCCGTACAGTTGATATTTAAAATAAAAGACATTAAACAGTTATTGTCTATATAATTATGAAAATTGCAACTCACATATAGTGTAAAAACCATACGAAATACATGTACCATTGGTACAAAAAGTTTACCTACATGGTCAAACGAATATTTCTTTTAGTATGTTTATTTCATATATATTCCTTTCTTTTGATCATTTTTTTTTTATTTATGTTTTATAGTCTACATAACTGTTAGCTGTAATTGTGGTAATTAATAAATATGACAATATTTCTTTAGTTGATACTTAGGATATCCTTTAGATTCTGTTGTACCCTCGAGGTTGTACCTATTTAATTCATTTTTTTTATTTGTCATTTTGCTTCATAAATGTCGCAGTTTGTTTTATGATACATACAGATAAGATATTTTTTGTTCCAAATTAGATCCCCAGGTGAAATATCACAGCACCCTGTATGATACAAATACGAATTGAAGGGATGAAGGGGCAGATCCAGTCAATTTTAAAAGGGGTATCCCAAATAAACAGGTAGTGGAAAAGGGAGAAAAGTGGAAATATGTCCCATTTAAATGCATTGATCGTCCCAAAAAGTGTAACGGGGGTCATGTGGCTAACATTGGTGCTGATGTCATTCTGTCCTTAAGCTCTTTGAATGCTATATTTTGTTGTGGTCCCTAATGCCAATCTATACCTTACTTTTGTAGTGCGTTTGCTCTTTTTTCTTCAAAGTCTTTTCACCAATTGTCATACATCTAAATACCAAATACCAAGGTGTAAATAAAGCTGAATCTTGTAAGTATTTTTCACCAACCTTTTCTTTGCATGTATTCATAAATTCTGCCAAAATATTGGTTCCAAGTAGAATTGGTACTGTTTTACTGTATCTGCTTTCAGGAACAACTAAAAACAAGCAATGCTGTACATGGTCAAGTGGTATACCTTTCACGTCAAGTCTGCTTCTATTAGCCCTTTATATGGTAACACATTTTCGTCAGCACACTCAACATTGAAATTCCTTCAACTAGACTCAACTGTAAATGAGACAAATGTTTATTATAAAACTCTTCATTTATTGTACTGACACAACTACCAATGTCCAATAATGCGGTTTTTTTAATTCCACAAATTGTAACTTCTGATTCATTACTTGACCCTACTAAAAAAACATTTTCAAGGCGATTTTCTTCATTGTTGACTACTACACACCTCTCATAATAGGCAGACTTCAGTTTAGATATTGTCCTGGATTTTCATTTGCACATCTGATGTAATACCAGGCCAAAAAAATCGATCTATAATAACTGAAATTGTACGGTCCCTCCCCGGATGTCCCATAAAATCATGTCCTCCTTGTTGTGTTTGATTTTTGTATTCTGACGGTAAAACTAACCATCTGACCATTTTCCTGAATTTCTCTATAAAGAACTCCTCTAACTAGTTTCAAATTTTGAAAAGATCTATACCTGGTCAAATTTTCTTTGATATTTTTGAAACTTATTTTGTTCGGTATTCTTTTGTTTTTTACAGCTCTGACCCAAAATCCTATCAGTGAATCTTCACGTTGCTGTTTTCTAAGTTCTCTCATATCAACTTGCGCCATAGGTGTGGAAACATGGGTAAAGCAATGTGAAAGATGTTTACAACGAAAATCATCCACAGACATAAAAGCTCCATTGGTGAATATTACAAGTAGTTCCCCTGGAATTAGTTTGTTTAGATTTTTTATCTTTTGAACTATCTAAAGGGGGAATCGAAAACGTTTTAGTAATGACGGACCATTTTACCAGGTACGCATTAGCAGTCCCCACAAGAAATCAAACGGCAAAAACCATGGCTGAATTTTTTTTCAATCAGTTCATAGTTCATTATGGAATACCGTCAAGAATTCATAGTGACCAAGGACCAAATTTTGAAAGTGATTTAATCAAAGAACTTTGTATACTAATGGGAATGGAGAAACACAGAACGCAAATGAAGTTAATACAGAACATGAAATAGTTCTAGAGTCTCCGGTGCCGCGAATATCTGCTAGACGTAGGAAAAAGCCAGAATGGCATAGTTTTTATCAGATGAATCAAATTTCTGTTCGGGAGTCATTACCAGAGACAAAACATGTGTTAGTTAATTTGATTTCTTCAGGAGTGTTATAGGATGTGTCAGAAACTATGGTCAGCAGAATTGTAAATACTGTTTTAGATGTCGGATAGTCAGAACAGAAATAGATAAATGTCGAGTCGCCATTTCGAGGACGGGGAAGAATGTAATAGTGACTTTTTTAGTGGTCATGTGATGTTTGTGAATATAATTTTATATATGTGTTTTATTAAATGAAATACAAGTTACTAAAAACATTTCTGCACTTTTAGATACGTCAATCAAATAGTGGCGTGATATTAAAAAAAAATACTATATCTATATAGAACTTCATAAGTGTTTCTCGTTTCTCGTTTTTTTTTATATAGATTAGACCGTTGGTTTTCCTGTTAGAATGGTTTTACACTATTAATTTTTGGGGCCTTTATACCTTTCTGTTCGTTGTGAGTTCCGCGTTGAAGACCGTACCTTGACCTATAAAGGTTTACTTTTATAAATTGCACTCATACCATATCTTCCTTTATCTATCCAAAATATATACAAGAAACTAAAGTTAAAAATCATAAAAGACCAACAAAGGCCAGAGGCTCATGACCTTGGACAGACAAAAAAATGCGGCGGAGTTAAACATGTTTTGTGAGATCTCAACCCTCCTTTTATACCGCT
Source organism: Mytilus edulis (assembly GCF_963676685.1). NCBI lineage: Eukaryota > Metazoa > Mollusca > Bivalvia > Mytilida > Mytilidae > Mytilus > Mytilus edulis. The sequence continues at coordinate 87,585,994 of NC_092345.1, read as the reverse complement.
AAGACAATGCAGATAACAAAAAACACACACAAAGCAATATCGATAGAACAAAGGACTACTAGCAGTTACTGACATGCCAGTTCAACACATTAATTAAACTGATTGAAAGATTATGTCTTAATCATATGAATATCAAGCACAATCCCTCCTGTTATGGGTTGAGTATCATACCATCATAAAATATATGAGAAGAATATAACCCGTATTTGTATGAGCTATGGTGTATATGTATATATAGTTGTCTCATTGGCATTAGCATCGATCGCGATCAATCGCGTCACAAGTTTGAATAAATGATGCCCCAAAAGGGACCATATTTGGAAAAAATGAATAATAATTGTTTCGTTGGTTTTCAAAATATTCCACTGCAGAATACATTTTCATTGACTATTCCTAAATTGCTTCGTAACATTTCATTTTCATAATGTATACGAACAATATTGTGTAAAATTGTATAATGAAATCGATCAAAAATAGACCGGTCAAAAATAGATACCTCTTGTCCTCTCTTCTATTAATCAGGATGAAACTTTAACTTGACCAGAAACATTTTTATCCTGATTTAGAGTAATTTCTCGCAATTTGATTGGCTGATATTGTCCTAATAAATTTCAGTACAATTTTTTATTACGTCAATAGAAATTATCTCCCTTATTTATTACGTCAATTGGGATTATCTCCCTTATACAATTGACCTAATAAAAAAATTAGTTGCTTCATAGTCCTAATATTTTAATTTTTCACAGTTTTAGATTAAATATCTAAAATATATTTGGTTGATATTGTCCTTATATTGAATTTAAAAATAATAATATGTTATATAACAAAATCAGGATAAATTCGTTACACAGTGTTCAATTGTCCTAATACGGAATTTATCGGGTCAATAAAATTCATATCGGGTTTGGCTTTATCGGGTTTGGCTTCGTCTCACCCGATATGAATTTTATTGACCCGATAAATTCTCGTATTAGGACAATTACACACTGTGTAACTAATAGTACACAACTCTTAAAATTTTTAAATCATAATAAGCATACTGTTCTATGTCGGGAGATTGTTATTCGGTGATTGTCGTTTATTGGTGTGGTTCATATCTGATTATCGTTTTGTTATAGTCATTTTGGGCCTTTTATAGTTTGCTGTTTGGTATGACCCAACGCTCCGTGATGAAGACCGTACTATTTAATAAATTATGACTTGGATGGAAAGCTGTCTCATTGGCACTCATATTGCGTCTTCTGATTTATATAAGTACTCAGTTTTATCTTTTTTTTTATCACAACTTCATGGTGAATTTCTTAAACTGAACACACCGTCACATTTCAATAAAGAACAGTACATTTTGTGTCAAAATCGTACTTGGTCATGATCAAACATATTCATCTTTAATAAAAAAACAAAAACAAAAAACAAAAAAAAAACTTTCAGTTTTCAGTGGATTTGACTTACTCTACACTTTTACAATGATATCTTTAGAGAAACCAAATAATTCATTTAAGTTGATGACACTAACACTTCATCATGATCTATAACCAAAACATTTACCATAAACAGAGACGGGTAGATGGACGGACGTAAAGACTGATCAAGACTTTTAAATATACTGACCATCTCTATCGTCGACGGAGCATAACAAAATCAAAGTCGATCAAAGTGGTGAATTGAGTAACATGTCAGTCTTGTGTCAATCAACATAAACAAAATCTTGAGATTTTCAGACATAAAGTATAGTGCATAAGTGCAAATAGTAGTTTTTTATTTGTTACAAGAAAACAGGTAACTTGAACCATATTATCAAAGTCTACATAAGTTCTCTATTGCCATTAAGTCTGTTTCAAACCGTTCCAATAAACTCTGATATAAAGTGGAGGCTTCCAACGCATCTGTTGGTAACCCAAGTTTCAGACGAAATAAACGTTACTTCTTTAGTATTCGTGTCAGGAATTGATAAAAATGCAGTGATGATTTTTTGCTAGAGTATTTCCATGTAATCTAGCCCCATTTCAAAAGAAAACCTTATGCATTTCTCCATTCTGTCACTTTAATAAGGAGACATTGTAGCCCCGTATCATGTCTAAGATCAAAGAACTTAACGCACACTACATGTATATTATTTTGTGTGCACAATATATTTAATTTGTGAGCATAATATGTTTAAGTTGTGCGCACAATATATTTAAGTTGTGCGCACAATATATTTAAATTGTGCGCACAATATATTATTTTGTGCGCACATTATATTATTTTGTGTGCACAATTTATTTAAGTTGTGTGCACAATATATTTTTTTCTTTGCATTCCCCAGCGGGGCTCCGTAGTATAGTTATATAATAATGAAGTTGAAACAGTAAATAAGTTTTTGTAGGTTAGAAGGGTAAAACAACATTTGTTATTAAACGTACAACAGATTGATTATTTGAGTTACCTGGTTAAATTATGCTATTAAAATTGACGGCCCATGCCTCCTTCTAATAAAAGTAAAGCAGAGTACTGAAAGTCACTGTTAAAAATTATCAATGTACATAATAACGTCCTTGAATGAACGATTTGTCAACCCCCTTAAATATTGCTAAATGACGTGTTGAATTTTCCCGTAATTTTACGTCTATTATTATGACGTCAATGTGGAGTAAACGTTTAGAAGTGCAAGTAAACAGGAATGTACACTATCTATGAGGTAAGGTAAAAAACGGAACAAGTGTCGAAATTATTATCATAATATACGTACCTTACACTTGAGAAAAACTTAATTGTTCTTTACTCGAAATTGGACTGTATTCATAACGAAAATGAATAACATTTTCACTGATATTTTATATCTTTATGCTTCGTTTTATTAGCGTGCTCCAATGAGTTTACATCTGTTTACCGTTTTATCTGTACATATGTTTACCGTACGTTTGAATAGGTGGATATATTCAATACTATTTTGTCTTAAAATAATAATACATATTATAGCGACATGAGAAAATTGAATAATCATGTTGTAATTATTTTATGATTCACATTATAATTGTATCAAGGGATGTATAAAAAGAAAAAGATATGATAGAAACATCTCACGTTGTAGAACCTTCCGATCTGTATTCCTCTGTATTTGCCCAATGGTCAACTTTGACTCCTGTTACTTCCTTCCTCGTAAATTTACGTTGCACAATCTCAGCAACTTGGTAAATGACACATAAACCGATATATTGACATCCCCATTTCTGAGTGTAGTTCGTAAATGAAAAAAAACTAATTTTTAACGGGTTATTTTTTAGAGAAAAAAGACATGTTTATGAAAGGTTCCATACCATGTGGATGATGAATTTGATAATTGTGCTGTTATTGGTGCTGGTTGGGTTGACAGAAAGGACACATGCTGAAAATACTGCAGTAGTTGATGGACAAGTAAACGCCGTAAACAGTGACAATTGTCAATTGACCTGTCAGTTACCGAATTTTCTGAAATCACTTTGTGATCCATTGATAGCTCACCTTCATTGCAAGAAGTCATTGGTTGAGAAAACGATAAAAAAGTGAGTTTTATATTGATCGTATCACAGTAGTCTTAAGATTAACTCTCTTCAAGTGGTAGCGTGAACAGCCAGTACCTGGCCAAAAGTATTCGTCACCTACATTTTTTTGCTATATATTAATTTCATATAAAAACACCTTTTTTCAAAAAAATATTTTAAAGGCATTTATGGTTGGATTTTTATCAACAAGGCATTAAAAGACGTATAATTGTCTAATACCGCAGTCCCACTAGGCCACGATCGCACTACGATCTGTGAAAAAAATGCAAATTTTGATGATCGTAGTACGATCGTGTAGATCGTAGTAAGGTCGTATCACGGTCGTGGTGAGGTCTTCGTTTGTTTATTTGGTCATGATTTTGTCTTTAGGTGTTTTTTGTTTTCTCTTGATGTGAACACATGCAATTAAATTTATAATTTAATTTGTTTGAATATTTAGCGAATTTTTTAACAGAAAATAATGAAAATTACCCCCCCCCCCCCCCCAAAAAAAAAAAATATGTAACCAAATAAACAAATACACCTGTGACAATTCTGCTTCTATTGGTACCAAGTTGCTTAAAATCTAACCAAAAATGACCCCAAAATATTTTTATATACAACATATATTCTGGGGTCATTTTTTGTCAGATTTTAAGCAACGTGTGAACGAGGCATTAAATCAGTGACAAGTAGACTTGTCAGATATAAAAGTCGACTTGTCAGAGGGACAGATGTATATCACCATACATTTTTATGGATCATAAATAATAAAAAAAAATAAAAAAAAGTCCATATATTATTTAAAATGGTAGCTTTATTTTAAAAAAAAAATATACAGCTGAAATTCCCAAACCAAGATAATGTACTTTGCATTTCCATTATTTGAATGCTTTTTCTATTTCATTTCGAGAAGCGTAATCAATATAACGCATTTGCTAAACTCCACTGCACACGAGTACACCCTACCCGTTGCTTACAAGTTTTAAAAGTGTAAGAATTTTTTTAATATATATATTTACAGATCTAACATTGTTGGGTTGATGTTTAGACGAGTTGTATATATATATATATAACAGAACTGTATTTTAACATTATTATGAAAAGTCTATTATTAGAATTATCAGTGTATATGGTTAACAGGTTACAATGACTGATTTCGGAGGGATATGTGTTAATATTATAAGTTATTATTAAAAGTTTCTTCCGAATAAAGCTATTTTTTCTATAATTTACCTGTATTATTGGCGCAAATGAAATATGGTTTGTGGCGCAAATGAAAAATTCTTTTGGCGCAAGTGAAATGCCAATTGGAGCAAAAACAAAGCACCGCAATAAAACTAGTATTATCATAATCAAGTGGGAAAAAAAAGAACAAATCATTGTGATTTCTTTATTTCATATATTAGATGATTTTTATGTGTTAAATTCATTGAAATTAATTAGAATATGAAGTACCTGCATCTACAGTATATGTATAATCAAAGTACTGAAGTGCTGAACATCGGATGACCGCCAGTTCTTGTAATAAGCACTTATCCTAGGGGGAAAATCACATCGCTATACCTGAAAGTGAGGTTAATGTACAGATTTTTTTTCTGAGACAAGTTCTCACCGAAATGATTATTATAGTGTAGTGATACACATCAGTATACTCTGGTTTATTGTTACAAATGTATATATTATATTAATATTAATATTTGTATATTACAGTTAAATGTATATATAATTTTCATGCATTTGTATATCATTCTATTCTATACTATATCAATAATAGTGCAGTGCAAGTGCATGGTGAACACTCTTCTGTAATAATTTGATTTTTCTAAAAGATTGGATTTGAGAAGGCATTCGTATTGTCCCGCAAAAAAATGTTTAATCTCCTATGCAAAGTTATCGTCCCTTGAGATTGCAAACGTTCTTGAGATATTCCTCCGTATGCGTGTGCAAAGATATTGGTGATTTTTTACTTATGTGTATATATACATATAACAAAACGATACTATATGCTGGAAGAGTATTAGTTAAGGATCAAAATAAGCTTAAAATATTGATAGGTCATGGAGCTCCTTTTCGAGATATTTGATTTATAAAATATGGCGGGAAAAGGCTGACTCGGACATTTACCTTATATTTGCATTGACATTATTTGAGTCTCAAATCAAAAGAAAGAAAATCAAGAGTCTGCTAAAAGTTTGTCAATTGACCTTTTGTGAGCTATTTAGTCTTATATTAAAAGATAAATAGGTGTTATGGGTCAAAATATTTTACCTTGTATCGTATGGAAAAACACCAAGGAGCCCGAACATTTGACACAAATTACAAAACCTCATCTAACTTACATCCTTAAAAAGTATTGAAAGAGTATTCATTGAAGAAATGAATTTATAACAAGCGATAAGGAATGTTATTTTGCCGTCGATGATGTATGCGTATTCTTCATGTTTATAGATCGGTTAACAACCCAAAACGAAAGTTACGTAATGGAAATCTAGGCGATAGCAATACACCGGAATTCCCTCACGGTCATCCGCTGTAAAAAGAAGTCCGACACTCTACAAAATACATGAATTATCGGTTTGGTTAAGACACATCCCTAGATATATAATATTGCTATAAGGGTAGTTTTTGCTTGACGGGCGTCATATAGATAATCAATAAAAGAAAAGCAAAGAGTTGTGTACTAAAGAATTCTTCGTTTTCCATACTACATACCTTAACATATATATAATTTTTTTTTAGATTAACTACGGTTGATAAAACCATCCAATGTTATTGCATGTGGCATGCAGTTTTTAGGCACGGAAGAGTGGATAAAAGTGTTTTTGCTATGATGGTAGACTACACACCTTACAACAAAACAAACCAAATGAGTGTTAGGTTGTCAACATTGGGAAGAGAATGTCAAGCGTTCAATGATCAACTATGTGGCAAGTTAATGTTTTGTAGAATAAATCAATCAATTAATTACCGTTTACAGGTTTTCCTGTTCTTCCATGTCGCATTCGTAACTTAAGCTCGTGTTATATTTCGCCTATGGTGTAGAAGGGGCATTATATTTTCTGGTCAGTGCACCTGTCCTGTCCGTCTGTTTGTCAGTCGCGTGTCAGCTTAAGTTTTTGGTTAAGGTATTTAACTGTTAAGTTGTATGATCAAGAATCTGCTTAAATTTTGTCAAATGACCTTTTCTGAGCTATGTCTTATGTTAAAAGATAAAAAGGTGTTATGGGGCAAATTTTTTTACCTTGTATCGTATGGAAAACACCAAGGAGTCCTAACATTTGACACTTATTCCAAAACCTCACCTAAGTACATCCTTAAAGAACACATTTGTAGTCTATAGTATTTGATTTGCTACACAACATTAGTTACTGTTTTACTGATAACAAAAACCTTTAGATGCACACAACTGACTTTTTGCGATAAAAGACAAGACCAGGTTATAATTCCTAATCCATAGAAACGAGAAACACTTATGAACCACATAAACAGACAACAACCACTGAACATAAGATTCCTGATCTAGGACAGTTTCAAACAATTGCAGCGGGATTAAACGTTTTAATGGAACCAAACCTTCTCCCTTATTTGAAACAGTAGTATAACATCACAACATAGAAAGACACACTATAAAATAGTCTAGAAATTGTGTACAACATTACATTTCCAAATGTTTGAAAAATAGTATTGCAATCTTAATCTGTATGATATTTAGCCGATCCGTAGTCACTTTCTTTATCTTTTCAAATGATCTGTCATAAAAAAAAATGTGTCGTAACAAATAGAAGTGCAGTAGAAAGCATTTTACAAAAAATAATGACATTATCAGCTAAACATTTGAAAACAAAATGACGCCAAAATGAATAAAGGTTATGTATTATAGCAACCACAGAATATTCATAGAAAACATAATTACTGTCGACGCAGGGGTTAATACGTGTGTAAAAGATAAACATTCGTGGTCTGGAGTTAAATGAATAAGAACACGAATGATGCATGTCATATGATTGTTAAGTCGGTAATATCCATATTTTTATTTGACTGCGCTTTGACCTCTCACGGCTCCAAAAAGTCCGTAAATGGCCACACAACGTCAGAGCAATCTAAGACTACATACGGCACTATATCTATCTCTTGCTATAGAATTACTGTGTTTTACTTAGTTACTTATCATTGTAGTAGGAAGACTGAAAGACACTAAAGATGGATTATTTTCCAAAAATGGTACGTTTTCTTTATAATACAAACTATATTCGTATAGCATGAGTGAATCACTGAGGATTCAAAATAGATTATGAACTAATAGTTATGGTAAATACGGATACATCTACAAGAAAAATACCGTTTAGATACACTTACCTGATTTTTAAACAAATGAAGATAAAACAAACCTGTCAAAATAGATGCAAATGGGTACTATTATACATTTATTTCCGTGCCTGAGGATGATATGAAGATTTGTTCACCCAAGAAAAATCATATTTCACGAGGGTATCGCCCGAGGGACATATGATTTTTCGAGGGTGAACAAATCTTCATATCTCCCTAAGCCAAGGGAAATGAATGTTTTATTCCACTGCCTATACTTTTGTTGAACTTATGAACATAAGATATTAATTTACATAATTGCTTTCCTATTCGTTTCTTTTTTAACTAAACACGTCATAGTCCAGTCAAACTACGATTTAACCTCAAACTAATTGCAACAGAAAATGTTTTAGTTCTAATCTATAGCATTATGCCCTTTATATACACAGAAAAAAGTCCCCTTAAATCTAACTTGAAGAAAACTCAAAATCAGCATTTATAATTTCCTATGGAAATTAACATTGGAAGGGGAGACAACTCTTGCAAAAATGAGTCTTTTTTGGTAACTTTTTTGTTGTTTTTCTTGAAATTTATGTAAAGTATGAAACTTTGATGGGGTTATAAGTTTGTATTTGACTAAATTATATAATCTTCTGCTCATGAAATGTACAAAACCGAAGTGTTATGGGTAGTTTTATTTTTTTGTGCATTTTTCATTAAAGAAATTGCAAATTTGAAGCTTTGTAACCATTTTGAAGAAATAATGTGAAAATTTGGCATTGTTTATATCTGTATATTATATTTTTTCAGCAACTTACTTATCTAAAGAAACTTTAAACCACAAAAAAGAAGAATACATGCTTTATTATTTTTATCAAATTTGAGATTCTTTACCTTGACATGTTACAAAAATTCAATAAATGGTCAATTAATCAATTACGAAATCTAGATTATAGCTTGATAAAATATATGAAAACACCATTAGACTTGTTTGTTATTCTCTAAAGACCGCTAAAAAAATCAAGAATCAATACATTCTGATGAATAGAAGTGGTAAAGTTATAATTTTGTATAAATTTTTATTGATATTTCTGCCTCTTTTTTGCAAGAGTTATCTCTCTTTTCAATGCAAATCTCCATAGGAATTTTAAATGGTGATTTTTTTAGTCTTCTTCAAGTTAGATTTCATGGGACTTTTTTCTGTGTATATTTGGGGTATAATGCTAAAGAATAAAACTTAAAAATCTTCTGTTGCAATTACTTTCGGGTTAGGGTCAAATTTGTGCTAGATTGACTGGACTATTAACATAAACAATGATCATCAGTACCGATTGAAAGTTAATTATTTATTCTTTTCTGTTTGTATTTAGATTTGAAATATTTTGTAAAAACGAAATGACTATATACTATCTTTGAAAAAAACGATCGAAATGTTTTAAAACATTAACTGCTGGTAAAGTCGCACAAGGCAATCCCGACGTATAGAGGGGAATATGAAGCTCAGAGGGGAATATGAAGTTTTGTTCGACGTCACATGGGACACGAGGGAATACAGATTTCAGAAAAAAAATAAACATTTTTATTTTCATTACAAATTGCATTTATTACTTTATTAGTTGTTAATTTATCATATGCTACAAAAATCATTCAAATAAATCAATTCGTTTTGGCCCCAGATGACTTTTAAAATGTATGCATCATTAAAAGAGCTCCAAATTATCTCCCTTTGGTGCAACAATGCCATTTTTGGTATTAAAATTGAAATATCTTTTTTAAATCATCGGTGACCTATATTTTTTATTATTATTATTATTATTTTAGAGATTTCTGTAATTTAGTTCTTTTTTTATTTCGATATTACCTCTTTTTCTCCTATTAGTTCAACAGAAAAAAGTACTTTTACATAAATGTATGTTTCTTTCGAAGTCAGATTGTCCCATTTTTTTATTTAATTTTTCTATTTAAAAGTATAAGATAATGTTCATTTATAAAAAAAAATATAACGAAATCCTATATTAAGAAAAAATTGATTTAGACCCGCGTGCCCTCTTTAATAAAAGCGAATTATTATTTCACCATTTCATTTTCATTAATGATTGAACAAAATATATTATATTTTTGATTTTTTATATATCGTAGCTAGTGTCCCTTTTATACTTTTGTTTGTCCCCCTGGTTAGTGTCTTTTGTAACCCCTCTCCTTATTTTGTATATATGTATATATTGTATATAGTTATTGTTGTTATCTCTGTACTGATGTTATGCATTGGCTGTATGAGAATAAATATATATAGGTACGGATGATACAAATAGTAAAATGAAATTAATAAAAAAACAATATCACAAAAATATTGAAATATTTGAATTTATATTTACTTTTTCTATAAACAGTCCTTTTAATCTTCTTTAAAAATTATATGTTATTTCCGTATATAACTTCTGTTATATTTATACCGTTATGTAAATAAAAGTGGTCATCAAACTGGTTTTTGCTGCGATATGTAAAGATTAAAAAAAAACTAAGTGTGTTTAATGAAGTTTAACCATACACTGTGTTATAGTAATAAAAAGTGACACAGTTAGTCCCGATCGGATCACCAAATACTTTAGGTGTTTCGGTTTACCAAACACCATGGGAAATTTGTATTTCTGTATTTTCAATCATCGAGTACTCTCATCCAAAGAGCCAAGATAAACTGTAATGAAATAACCATTCCATCTAAATAAAATCATTATAACTCGCTGTTTGCTTTGTAGATGGTTTGACAAAACTCCTTGATGAAAAGAAAAAACCAGCAAAGAAAGTAAGTATATTTATAAGATCTTATAACATTTAAACTTTTTAACGGATAACACAATAACGTGCGCCAATTCAATATTATCATTCGATTCATTTTTATAATCACTAAAGTTCTTTTTTTTTTTTGCTTCATGTCTGTGTAACTTGATATATAATATTTCACTTGACCAGTACTTTATAAGAATCTTGTATATTAAATTATCAATGTCTGTAGGATACTGGTATAACACTGACCAATGAAGAAGAAATGATAATGTGGTTTGGAGTTGCTGGCGGTGCCATTGTCTTCATTATTTGTATATTTTTTGTAATCAGGGTAAAGTATTAATTTCATACTTTTGCATGACATATAGTATATCAGATTTATTATAAATCTTAGGTAACAATATCAATTAAAGAGGGGGGCAAGGGGTTTAGCTGTTATGGGGCATTTTAATTCTTTGTTATCTGTTATTCTGAAAATATATTTGTTGTTAGCTGTTATTGTCTTATTCTTTGTTAGCTGTTATTGGGCTTTTAGTTTTTTTGTTATCTGTTATTGTGATAATGTATTTGCTGTTAACTGTTATCGAAAATTGGAATGTTAGCATTTTTTTGACAGCCACGAACGAACATATAAAATTAGAACAATTCTTAATATGACAAAAAGGAAAACATATGGCCAGGAATATCTGACAAGGATCTCAATTAAGGACTAGGTCCTTGCAACCAGTTAACCTTTTATATTATATGGTACATAGACTCAGCTCTCTTTTCATAGCAGAACCAAATACACTGTACAATGAAAGTTCCCACCATGTACTGGGTCCAAGGCCGAAGCTGCACATAACTCATTACAAACAAAGATTTATTTCGTCTTCAAGCCATCGTTCCACTACTAAACTATGTATTCTACTTATTAGTAGACTTGGTACAATCAAAAACCTGATAAAAAATTGTTCAAATAAGGCCTATGAAAATTGTGGAATAAATTACTTTTGGAGTGTCAAAATTGGTTCGAGGTACTTGATAAATTGCATGCTTATAATTGGGGCTTACATTTTTGAGTTATTGTCCGAAAACTGGAAAATACCATCTTTTTTAATGAATCAACCCCTTAACTGAATAACATAAAATCGAAAAAAAAATAAAAATCGAAAGGTTGCTTACAACAATAGATATAAACAATTCAGAAAAAAACTTTCGTGAGAACTGCTGAAAACGTTTTTGTGTTAATGTCTGAAAACTAGAAAATCCCCCCTTTTTAATTAATAAAACTCGGAAACGTAAAATCTAAAATTTATAAAAATTGAAAGGGAGCTCATGTCAATTGATATAAACAATTCACCAACATTCCTTGCAATTTTGTGAAAGGATTTTTGAGATATTATCAGAAAACTGAAAGAAAAAAACACCATTTTTATTGAATAAAACCCCATTACTCAGAAACTTAAAATCTAAAATTTATAACAAAAAACGATAGGGAGCTCACGTCAATAGATATAAACAATTTACCAAAGTTTTATGTAAATTGTTTAAAGAGTGTTTGAGTTAATGTCCGACATGTTGACGACAGACGGACAAGAATATACCAAATACATATCTAGATACATAATTCTAAAAACCATGTTCATAGAAAATGGAATTCATTACAAAGGATTATATCCGTAATAAGAAATACTGGATTTGTCAAGGACTCGACTTATTTTAATATTTCATTTACTGTTATCTGTTTTTGTCCATTTCAATTCCTTGTTATCTGTTATAAGCCAAATCAATTTGCTGTTTTGCTGTTATTGGGACCCCCCCTTGCCCCCCTCACATTAAAGAGTTAAGCTTGAGCCCTCAAAAAAAAGTTCTGTCCATTATCAGTTACTTTTTTTCTGTTTTGATGTCGTATAAATTGGCCTATTAAACCAAGTAATAGTCTCTAATGTACTTAATGAAATGTAACCCTCTGTAGCATTACAATTTATAGAATTCTCCGTTTCAATCGGAGGTGTGAGAGATCTTTAACAATTAAAAACCGTTTCATAGTAAAATTATTATCATAGAATACAAAATGCATATTTGCAGTGAGTAACTTTTATACATTTTTTTATGATTACAGCTAAATAAAGATTCCTCTCCAAAATCCCCGTATGATAAAGGCAGCCTTGACGACGGGGGAATGTCACGAGACAAGCGGGACACCTGTTGTGAGTAAGTAATTTAAAATAGTACATAAATATTCAGTTAAGGAAGTACTTAGTCGAGGTTTTGGAATTTGTGTCAAATGTTCGGACTCCTTGGTGTTTTTCCATACAATACAATGTAAAATATTTTGCTCCATAACACCCATTTATTTTTTCATATAAGACTTAATAACTCATGAAAGGTCATTTACCAAAATTTTAGAAGATTCTTAATTTTCTTTCTTTTGTTTTGAGACCTAATAATATCAATGCAAATATAAGGTAAAAGTCCGAGTCAGCCTTTTCCCGCCATATTTTAAATCTCAAATATCTCGAAAAGGAGGTCCATGACCTATCACTATTTTTAGCTTATTCTTATCCGTAAGTGATGCTCTACCAACTTATATTATCAATTTTAACTTAGCATTACATATAGTGGCAGCTGAGGGTGAAACAAACAATTTTTTTTCTCAGAATCAAAAACAAATTATTTTTTTCTCCAAAAACTGGAAACAAACTTTTTTTTCCAAAAAAAAACCGTAGCCCCCCCCCCCCCCCCCCCCCCCCCAGAAAATCAAATGGTTGCTGCCTAACCTGTTTTCATCAGTGACATCACGATAGGAAATTCTGAAGAAATCAAAAATATTTGACGTCTTAGTTGAATATCGACCAAACAAAGTTTTCTCTAGTGTTAAGAAATGTTTTTCTCGTATCGATATAGAAATGAGAAATTTAGATTACACAACTGCAAACAAGTGCATTACGATATTTTTCCACTCGAGACATTTAAATTTTAATATTTAAAAAGCAGGAGGCTTGCCGAGCTTTTTAAATAATAAAAGTAAACAGTTGTCAGTTGAGAGTGGAGAGATACAATCGCACTACCAAAACGAGTTGTATTGGTAAAATCTTTTTTTGTGTGGTTATTATGCTTAATTTTTTAATGATTTGTAGAAAGCAGTGTTCTTTATGAGTGACGTCATAAAGGATTGGTCCACTTTTTCATGACTTCACAATAGTAAATTCAGTAGAAACTAAAGAAAAATTCAACTTCATATCAAATTTGCCAAGAACAGATATTTCACTAGTGAGGAGAAATATTTTCTCACATCGATCAAAAATATGAAATATGTGAAAAGAGCATACAAATTAGAGAAATTAGCATCAAATTTGAGAAAATAGCATTAAAAATTAGAAAGACATAATTTTCTATTTTCAACGATCAGATAAAAAGTTACAATTCTATAAATACAAAAGAACCATTCTAATTTTTTTTTCTTTCTTTTTTAGTTCATTTATTGACAAGTTTAGACGTAACAGTAAAACAAGTGTAGCAGAAAAGGAAAAACTATTACAACAGAGGGTAATCATCCAGAAAAATCCAGTACCACAACCTCATTCGTATCCATCAGATAAAAAGGTTTGTACTTTTCCCTAAAATATAAGTTAACATTTTATTCTCCAATTCAATATAAGATGGGGAAACATGTCAATGTGACAGCAATTCAACGACACAAATAACAAACAAAAAATTAACAAACACAATCTTCCAGGAAAGATGTGAATGCATTAAACAGACTATCAAACTTAAGGTGTACCATCAACATCAAACGGAAATGTTATTGTTCTTTGGCTTGCACTTTATTCAATTGAACTTTTCATAACATTTTCGTATGTTTTGTGCTCTTTAAGATTTAAACTTATAGTGCTCATGAGTCATGTGTCTTACCACCTCGATGGTCTCATGGCAGAGTGTTTGCCGGTTGTTGGGATGATCTTGGGTTCGATCTTTGGTCTATTCAAACAAAAAACTTGTAACTTGATTAATAGTTTTTTCAAATCCCAGTCGAATGTCTGTAACAACCAAAATTTGTAGGTTGGGACCCTATTAACCTCGTGCTGTAAAAGCTATTATGATATCTTTTGATGTGACGTGAATCATGACTTCTGTGTGGACTTGTCACAGACGTTGTTCTGTTTAATCATACATTCCTCAAGATCTCAAGTTTATATAATTATGACGCTTTTTTTTTTAATTCATTTTGATGTGACGCCTTCCTACGATGTCGTGTTGCTGTTCAGTTCAGTTGTATATTGAGCGGGAATTTCGCTCTAAACTTTCAGACCCTTTTTTGAGATGAAATTTTCTTTGACGAACGCTCGTATAATATATTATATCACCACACCTGAACCACAGGCACAGGGCAAAGTGAACTATTCTCATCACTTGGTATCGGTCGTCGTCGTCGTTTCTTGTACAAATATCTTCACTGAAACTAGTCATGGCCAACTATTGTCCTCAGTGTAAGCCAGTACGAGTTATCGCGCATGATTTTGATTTCTTATCCGTCTGATCAGGTCTTTTCTGTGTGTGATATCTTATCAAGACAACATGCTGAGTTTGTAAAGACAATGTTGACACTCGTAAATAATTTGACTACCCTAAGTAAACAATATTATAAATATATGACACTGTAGCATGCTAGGTTCCGCGGCATGAATACGAGTTGTATAAAGATTATAAACTGACTTTATTTCCCGAAAGATATACAATTCGATTTTATCGAATATCAAACCATGCATACAAAATAAAAAGTCGAAAAAGGACAAATATGATATCATGATTACCAAACATATATATATATATATATATATCTTTCGACGTAAACCCGAATATGAGACAGCGTAGAATTTGAATATACATACACAAACACAAACTCATTGCAACATTTTGCTTTTTTATTAAAAGAATAAATTCAGTCTTTATTAAAAGAATAAATTCAGTCTCTGATTTTACTCTTATTTTCAGTTACCTCCCAGAATTGTTTGTTTATCAATATTTGCTCTAACTTTTCAGCCATGATTTCTGAAAGAAAAATTGGTCTTCAACACTAAATGCTTAATAGTACGTTTGCCCGCGACGATGCAGTTTAATAGTACTTTTGCCCGCGACGATGCAGTTTGTTTATAAAACACAATGGAAAACACGCTACAGTACATCAACGTATTGTCCTTTAAATAGCTTTAATTTTGCTATGTGAAAAAAAGACAAATGTCGTATTAATAATGAATAAGTATAAATGTACAGCTAAATTTTCAATTTTTTTAAAAATGTCTTCAGTTAAGACAAACTGTTTAACGATTTGAAAAGCAGCGTCTTCTATGTAAAATAAGATTGTAGATTTTGGCACTTCTATCACATTCACTGGCTACCTATGAAACAATAGACAATTTTTCAAATTGGATTGGTTTTTTTAAGTTTGGATGTTCCGAAGTGACAAAGTTTTTCTATAAAAGATCAGTTTGCAGGTGATCTTAGAATGGACACTATATCAATACATATTTCTCAGTTTCAACAATATTTATACACGCTTCACATGTTCGTTGATGGATGGAAAGGTCTCTCACTTACAATAATGATATAGTCTTAGATTTTTTTATATATAGATATAAGCCAATCGAAGCACATACTAATGAATTTATATACTGATATTCTCAAATTTTCCTAAAACCGTAAAGAAAGTCACACAGAAAAAGTGTTTACAATAATGTTCCGAGTATAATATATAAAAAAAGGGGGGGGGGGGGGGGATACCCTACCCGGAAAATAATATTACTGATATGAATAGGAAAGTTTAAACCACGGATTTGACTGAACTTGACAGTGTTATCTGAAATTCACAACAGGTGATCAAATGAATGATGAAATTTGTGAACTTCACGCGGATATCTTTAGAAAACATGCTAATCGAAACAACAGGGGTCGCAGGCATCTGTTTGCATGTATAATACTAAATTTTAACGATTCCAACTATCTTATTCATTCGATAAATAAAAAAATAAAAAATTCTGCAAATACATGTACAATATAAATGCAAGAAGATTTCCGGGGATGAGTTGGTATGAGTTCCAATGAGACAGCTCTCCGTTAACTTAACAGAACAATAATTAAAATAAGTTTCCTTTTAATACAAATTTTACATAAATGTTCAAGTATAAAATTAAATATATTTCCCGATAGAAACTTCTGAAAGGAGAGAGACAAATTAAAATTAATTTTATTTTGTTCTATGCGATTTATTTTTTTCAGTAACAGTTAAAATGATAAAAGGAGAATGTACATCAAACAAGCAATAGACTAGTATACATCACATGTACATGTAAGATAGTACAGCGATTCATATTGCCAATCAAAAGCAGTGAAAAGGTATAAAATTGATGAAAGAAAATTTGACGTTTAAGATTTCATTCCAAATCCATCTACTACAAAAGATCTTCTGAAAGTGTTACTGCATCTGAAAAATTTGAGATAATGACACTTTTCCTGTTTCATCAAAACTAATTGGTCTTTTTAGAACATGAAAATAATATATATAAAATATGTATCTATTACTTCTATGTTAATCAGATGAGCTTGTTTAAGTATCAAAATTGTTTAGTTACGGCCGCCTAATTATTTAAAAAAAACTTTTAAAAAGATATGTAAGAAAATTGCAAAATAAAAAAAATCATTTTAGATGGGATTTCAATTTTTTTAATACGCTTCACGAAAAACATCCAAAAGTCTGAGTTAATGTAGTAGTGAAAGATTTTATATTATCAAAAATAAAGAAAACTGACGGCTGGACAAAAAAAAATCTTTTAAATTAAAAGTTACACTTCTTTTACTTTATTTACTGAATTTTTAAATTCATGATATAAAACATTGTATTAAATGTATAAATATTTTATGTGCAAATAGATTAAAGTTTGTTTTGTGACTTGTGATCGAGCGATTTACTTGGTAGGACCATGGAAGTACTATATCAATATAATACTTCCATGGACTTAGAATTTTTCTCGCAATCTTCAAACAATGACAATAACTCCAGTTTTGGATAAAAAAGGCCCCGATTCATTAAATTTTCTAAAATATCAAATATATATCATTGGAAAAATTATAAAGCAAAGAATATATATTTATGCCAATGAATTTATTTCTAAAAATAGTGAAAGATGTAATCATATATGAAAACTCCTTTGAAAACGTTTTTGATTTTGAATTGAATGAAGTAATAGGGAATGAACCACTTTTTTAAAAATGAAAAAGGCCGTAACTTCTGCTATCCCGATTCAATTATAAAATATGCCATTAGAAAGCTAAGAAAATGTATTTTCTAATGTGATGCCAATGAAAAAGATATTTATTTTTGTTTACTGTCAGCTAACCAAAATTCAATATTTCCTTTAATAATCTATAGTAAATTTATCGATATCGATTGCGATCAAATTTAGCGCATGCGCACTGCGGGTGCTGATAATAGTTGCGTATGGCATGGGCCAAATTTATACAAAATTGGCCACATTCATCATTGGTTACATACTTCAAAAAATGCCCAATTATCCTGCTTGCCAATCAAGATGGTCAAAAACACCGTAGCGGGTTATTTAACAGTGTGACTATGCGGTATGGGCTTTGCTCATTTTTGGAGGCCGTACGGTGACCTATAGTTGTTAATGTCTGTGTCATTTTGGTCTATTGTGGACAGTTATCTCATTGGCAATCATAACACATCTTCTTTTTTATATGCACCATTTTTATGTTATTTCGAATAGACTGACAACATATTACAGTTATTTCTAATATAATTTAATTCTAAATTCCATTTTAAACCGGCGAAAATCATGAAAAAAACATTGATGACGTCATGGTCACATGACACAATTGTGTATATTATATGATAAATAAAACGACGTCAGCCAATTAGAAGACGTGTTACATCCAAAATTAAATATAATTTATCTTGAAAACTTTAATAGAAACTTGAAAAGAAAAAAATGATCAGGAAGACAAGATCCACAAACCAATCACATAGTCAAAATTAATCTTCAGACAATTCCTTGTTAGATTTATAGCCCTTTAATTACAATTTAACTTTTCTTGCGTTTTTGCTTAATATCGAAATCTCTACAATAACTTGAGTCTGGTGGTTGAATTATTCAGTCAACTGGTCCGAGTACACAGTTATTTCGTAGTGCATTTCTTTTAGACAATAAATGAAAATAAAAAAAATCCCACCTGCGCTTTCTCAATAATATTTTTACAGTGTGTTGTACTACTTTTTGGGACAAATTATATCAAAATTATAGAAAACTTCATCAGCTCTAACTCAAAATATGGACAATTTTATGTTAAGGGGGTCTTGAAATCTTTTGACAGCTTCCGAAGTGCTAATTTTTGACCTTTTTCAGCAGGACCTAATCACTACTTTACATTAATATTTATGACCCAAATTATTTTACAGTGTCATTTCACCCCCCCCCCCCCCCCCCCCCCCATAACTTGCTATATGAGGCATAAAACATGGAGAAATAAATTTGGAAGGGGTATAACAAAAATTGGCAAGTAACAAATTATAATAGATAGGTAGACACATAAAATAGCAAAAGTGACTAGCAAGACAAGATCTACAAATAAATTTAATGATATAATTCAATTATAAACTGCAGATATTTAAAGTGTCAAAGTTTATGATCTGAATGTCTTGGCTAAATACAAGTAAAGTCGAAAAAGGTGTGACTGTAAAAACTTGCCAATTTTAAATTAAATAAGGAGCATTGTTTGTTTTGTTCACTATCATCATTTGACAAATCATATTTTCATTTTAGAAGGACAAAAGGAGGAGCGAAAAGGATAAAAAACAAATAGCAGGCGACGATTGGAATTCAAAGTCAACCCAGTGTGGTACAGTTGACTTTGATGTGTCACTGACATCTTTTAGTGTGTCAACAGAGGACACACGAGTGAAGACTTTGACAGGAATGAGAATGGCAGAAAGTGAATCTGATGGAGAGGAAGCTAGACTGTTTCATAGCTCATTGATGTATGGTAATAATGACACACCGGATAAAACAAGGAACCGAGTAAAGTCAACTTCTAGCTTAGTATCAAATTGAATGCAACGTTTAATCATTAAAGATATGGATTACAAGAAAAATGTATGTTTTTATTTTAAAGCCTTTATACTATTACAAAATATATGACGAATTGTAATAAAATGAATTTTTTCCACACCAATTGTTAACTCATCGGGTTTTTTTTATTATAGTTTACATAGTTCTGAACTTCTTTTTCTCTCCTTTTCTCTTTTAAGCTAACTATCATCATGCAAAGAAACCCAAGTTTTTGGTATATTCCCGCTATCTAAGTTAAGGGCTGTAGATATATATAAATCACATTGTCTCTCTGTTTGTCCATGCAAATACAGTAGTTCAGGGAAAGCTTGTTCGCGACCTAGAATTCTGATTGGGTCAAGCGTTTAATTAAAACTCATGCGAGAATATACGAGATTTGGTTGAACTGGGGCAAAGTCATATATGGTACACATCAATAATCGTTGTTTAATAGGCGTTTATTAGGACGCCTGCCGCTTTCCCGTTTACCTGCGAAGTCGTTGAGTGTCATCTGTTTTTTGTTTGTGTATGTTTATGTGTAATAAAGTAAAATAAGTATTATTTTGAAAAATTTCGGGACATAGTGTTTAAAAATTACGGGAGAAAATTGGAAAAGAAAATTGAAATTACTGCTTGCAAAAAGCCAAAACGAAATGTTTGATAAAGAAGGAACGAGATCCTTCAAGTCCCTGGAAGCTGTTTAGAACTTTGAAGAAGTTTATGTGCAGAAATATAATTTTTTGTTGATTGAGAATAATTTCCAGAAACATGCTGGCGTAATGGCATTAATTGCCAAAACAGTATAGCATACAATGGTGACAATACATAATTTATTCTCTTTAGCCTTTTTTCGGGAGAATATAGATAAACAATCTAAACCATATGATTGTCATGTAAGACGGAGCTTTTTGAAAAGTTGTTGCTGGTCATAACACACAGTCGTAATGAATGATATTATGCGATGTATTAAATAAAAAATAAACATCATGGCTTCATAAATGTTATGTTTTCAATATTGTATAAATAATCTTACCGTTAAACCTTGGTACAGTATATACGTTCCTTGTTCTAACCATAATAAAAATAAAAGTTCCCATAAAATCAAACAGCTACAGATCGTCATATGGAATTAAAATCTTAGCAAAAAAAGCCGCACCCACTTATAAGATATATAAATGTCTTTACTCTGACTGTTGCATTTTAAACACACGAGTGAAAGTCTAGCGCAATGTAGAACAAAATAGTTTCAACATTCATATATCATTATCATAATCTTGACCTGCATGGATATGCATTTAACTTGCAACTGGACGATTAAACAAAACGGTTATTGACGACTGCACGAAAACCTTTACTTCAAACAAAACATGAAATTAACTGTTCAGGAAAAACGAAGTACATCTAGTAGTAAACTACGGAAAAATGAAAATAAATATTTGCAAAATTTTGCCCTGGATACTGTATTTTGGACAGAAAGAAGCTCCCAATTTCCCGAAATTCCATTATGTTTGACAACGATTTTGATGTAAAACAAAACTTTAACCACAGACTGAACCTAAATGCTGAATTAGTCGGCGTGAATGGTGACGACGGAACCATGCATCGCTAAGTATCGCTTTCGCGAAACTTGTCAAAAAGAAGGATGTATGTCAAAAGATCCAAGTAGGCAGCTATTTCACTCACTGAACATATACTATAGATAGTAGAGAATTTCGAAATGTTGAAGAAAACGAACTTCGCATATAATTATGCGTTTTTAAAATAAAAAACTATACGATAACATTGAAAATAAAGCCAATTCTTTTAACCAATCAGAAGACAGTAAATACACCAAATTTATTTATTTGTAAATATAAAAGAATATTAACCGCAAACAGTTGTTAGGTGGGAGTGAATCTGATCTTGGACCAAAAATACGGAATTTTCCGATTTTTGACTTCAACTGGACCAGAAACCGGGAGTGATTGTTTCCTATAAGGTAGCACTCCACAGTTAGAAAATAAAATTAAAAATGAGCCACAAAATGTTTTATCATCTCCTATTCCTGGATTTCTAATACATTAACCTAACTGTTTGTGTTGTACATGTGCATATGTATGTAATCAGTATAGTCCATAGATTTGATTTTCAAAAGTTAAAAGAGTGAAAATTAATTCCTGTTATGTGTATCCATGGCAACATTCTGCATTTATTTACCATAAAATATTGCAAAAAGGGGGGTGGACATGTCACATATCCCCCCAAAATTTGGATCAAACTAGAATTTCAATGCCTTTGAGTGATACCTTTTTAGAAACTGTTTTCATAAATCTTCCTAATGATCAAATAAAAAATGGGGGTCTTTCGCCTCATTTTTTCGTAAATTCCAATCACAAAGTTCGTGCGATAAAAAGTTGGAAAAAAACATTACAATAATTGCCGGACCAATGTATGGTAGGGACATGCAAATACGGACTGTCATACAGAAAACAGCCTATATTACATACATTACATAATCTTGATGTTCATATAAACCCAATACAAAGGCTATTTTAATACTCAGCTATCCAAAAATGAATTTTATTGCACACTAGCTCTCATATTTGAAAAATCCACAGGGGCCAAAATGCGAAACTACACACCTAACTGTGGAGTGCTACCTAAGATTGAGAAAGGAAATGGGGAATGTTTGCGTATTTCAATAATAATTGCGATCAGTAGTTGTATGCCTGTGAGTTTGCACTATTTTTGCAAGTTTTAGACATCTGAACTTCCTGTGTAAGACATCGAAGAGAAGCCCACCCCTCCAGGAAACCCAGTTTTATCCGATTTCAATTTTCCAAATTTGTATTTGAGCTCAAAATGGAATTATAAATGAGAAATATGACAATACATAGCATCAGGTTGAGGGAATATGCATGAATTTCGAAATAAGTATCATTCAGTTGACTTCTAAAAGTATGGGAAGCCATTGGAGCAAATTAGCGGTGGTTTGGGTAAGACCGTCATATGACGGTCACAGCATAGTAAGGGTTAAAGAATATTGCTAGCTCCTTTATATTCTTCCGAAGAAGTTCCTGTTTGAAATCAGACTAATATGAGTAAAGTAATAATTTGTAAAGAAGAGGAGAACAGTTGGTTCACATTAAGGTAACACGATACCGAATGGCATATCTCCCGATTTCAAAACGCTTTGGCACACGTGTTCTTTCAATCGAATTACATCGGAATATGTAATAAAAAATGGGGGTCATCATTTTTGTCTTCTTGGTATTTTCATAAGAAAACGTCAATTTTGGCGACAAATTTACCTAGGTATATAGGTGAAATGTCTTTTTTTCGGCTTACCTTTTTAGATTTTCCAATGGATAGCTATGTTCTCATATACGGAGAAAAACAAAAAACTAACATAATATCCAGAATTGCATACTAAATCCATACACGTATAGAAATTCATATGTCACCATCCTTGTTTTTGAGATAAATGGCTTCAAAGTTGATTGATACCCTTAGAATTGGACCGAAAACGTGTGACGTTATTGAATACAGAATGTAACGTTACGGTATTCATGGTATTACTACTCAGAGATATGGAAACAAAATATGTGTCGGGATCTGAATGGTGTTTATTTTATTTCAATTTCCCCTGTCGGGTTTCGTAAATTTCCTAGTGATGCAATATGCAATTCTGCTGATATATTTTATTTCGACCTGCACCAGGAAATTTCACTCACATGGATTAACATTAATCTCGTCTGATTTTCACTCCAAACGAGCATATACTTGAAACTTGCTTATACTGGTTGGTTCCACGTGAATCTTATGATAATAGTTCATGCATCAATCACTGGAATTTGTTACACATTAAATTCACGTAATTTTTAACAATAAGATTATTCAAATAATATCTTTTTTCTAAAATTTAATTAAAATCATGAAAAATACCTTCATACATTTGCAAAGTTCACGTGAAAATAACATGAAAAATTTCACGTATGATTCATTTGAATTACTGAGTTTTTAATTCCATCGTTTAAGTCAATGGTGGTGTCGTTGCTTCATCCATGCAGAAATGGAGTAATTTAAAGATTTGATTCAGTAAACAATTTTATAATTGCTCGGTTTTGGATGGTTGTATTACGGTCAGTGGCAAATAGTTCATGCATGTTCCACTGGCGTCAACGTGATGATCGTAACTGCAGTTACGATCATCCTAATATGGCGGACACAAATATAGGGATATTTTAGAAGGCTGATTTCTCCACTTTAACAGCTTATTTTCAGATTTGTTTTATATCAAGAAACATCTTTATAAGCATTGCCGTTGAATGTGTTTTTCATAAGTTACAGAAAAACAAACAGAAGAACGAAAATCGAGATTCAAAAAATCACGATGATGATCGTAACTTCGTCTACAGATGATCGTAACTTTGACTTGTTTTTATAGAAAGATGATCGTAACTCAAAATTTACGAATGTTTTTTTCCCCACTAAATGAATTCCCTATTCAGCAGTCACGATAAAAAAAACATATTATTTTAAAATCAACAAAGAATAAATGAAAACCGCTATTCTAAAAAGAAATGACATAAGGGGGATTAGCAGACTTATATGCAAATGTCCCCAACATTATGAGAAATTAAGTTAACATTCAAAATAGATTTACGTGGATATGAAGTTGATATAAATATCATTCTCATAATACAGTTTAAGAATACAGACCAAAACTTTCACTGAATAAAGTAAAGGAGGGCATGAAGTTACATTATTTTGATGACTTTCTATCGGTTTTAAATTGTTGCCTGGTCTCGGTTTTTCTTAATCAAACTATGACATTAAAAATTGGAAGACTACAGAGGTGGACTTCGAGGGAGTGTCAAGGTGCTCGCATCACCTTTTTGTGGGGGAAATTTGGTTGATTGTATAGGGAATCAATGAAGCATGACTGTAGCGGGCCTACTCTTAGGCAGCCAGTCCCCAATCCCTTTTGGAAAATCTCTGAATACGCCACCGAACTACTGTTGCCTATATTTACCATGGGTTGACTATCTATGTAAAGAAGGAAAAGTTGAAATAGATGGTATACACGTTCATATTAGATTTTTCAAGCTACAAATTATTACATTTATACGGTATATGACATGTATTATTGAAGTTGGTCGAAGAAGTTGTGTTGAGCCAAACGTATCAATAAGGGATCTATGATAAGGGGAGATGTTTGGAAAAAGGCAGGACAGGAGATTTGAGTAAAAAAAAGGCCGGATGAACATCTTGGCCAAACAAAAAGGCAGGATGACAATTTATGTAAAAAAAAATCAGGATGAAAAAAAGGAGGACCGAATAGAGTAAAAATAAAAACACAGGATAGAGAGTTCAACAAAAAAAATGCAGGACAAAATTATTCATCCTAGCCCCTCCCCCAAAATAAAAATCAAATAGTAGCTCCCTTTATTGACGGTTTCATTGGGTTTTTTTTATTCAACAGATATGATTTCACTTCTTAATGCTTTATTTTTCCAACCTCTCCCTTAAAAATCGTAAATCTGTTAAATAAAAGAAACTATAAAGTCTGAATTCCCCAAAAATACCAGATCCTCGAAAGGTACTATTGTCCCTAAAAGTGTAGGGAAAAAATAAAATAAAAACTTCAATTTTAACAAACTGGTCATTAATATGAACTGTCCAATACCTTATTTATATAAAACATATGAAATCAATATAAAGTTGTGTTAATGCATTTTAATATTGAACTAGATAAATAAGAAATACCAAATCTCGCTAAGTCATAACCATTTGTGCACTTACCAATAGGACGTTATCCTCCCCTCTATGATCGTTCGTCATTATTATCACAATATCAGCTGATAAATCATCATCGTGATTTTTTGTATTTCGATTTTCATTCTTCTTGTTGCTTTTCCATCCAGTCCGAAAAAATATTTCATTGGCAATGCTTATAAAGATGTTTCTTGAAATAATACATATCTGAAAATAACCTGTTAAAGTGGAGTAATCAGCCTTATAAAATTTCCCTATATTTGTGTCCACCATATTGGGATGATCGTAACTGCAGTTACGATCATCACGTTGACGCCAGTGATGTTCGGGACGATACAATACAATATTGAAAACAGTTGTTAATAAAAGACACATTTGTTGCACCAGTCAAAAAATGTTTAACATTATGTTAGTTGTGAATATTATGAGGGAAAATAATGATCCTGATAAAATACACATTCTAAAAAATAAAATAACAAAACTCAAAGAAAAATTCAAAACTGAAAAGTCCCTTATCAAATGACGAAATCATAAGCTCAAATACATCAAAAGAATGATAAACAGCCGTCACATTCTTGACTTGTTATATACATTATTTTAAGGACATTATACGATACAGTTTTGAACCTGTATTTACAAGTTGATGAAAATTTGCATAATAGGCTATTTTTTATCTCATTAAATCAAATATGTTATAAAAAATATACCTTCATGTGCTACTTTTTGAGTAAAATGAGTTCGAAATTTTGTATATTCAGTTGCTCAAAATTCAGATTTGTGTCCGTATTTTCTTTTTCGAAAGAAAGACATAACTTTTTTGTTTTAAAAGATAAACACAAAAGTGTATTTTGTTAAATAATCGGTAATTTCTGTATTTTATAAGTATCATTAAAAATTATGCAATTTTTATTCCGAAATAACTCTATATGTATCAAACGTTCATGAATAGAAGAAAAAACGTCATTTTTTGCTGCATGTTTATCAAAATTAAAAAAAAAATTGCACTATTTACAGTTTTATAAAATTTGGGTCACATAATCTCCTTGCAAAATGAAACAAATTGCTGTTTTAAAAAATAGGGGTCCATGCACTCGTTTTCAAATAAAATCAGTTTGAATGATAAAAATCAGTCGAAAAATGCATCTTTTCCCGATATGTCAGAGTTTGACGTCGCCAAAATAGTGGAAGATATTAGCAAGCAAAATCGAGGGAATTGTGCAAATGATGATACAAGCATGAAAATTACCACAAAGCATCATTATTATATACTTTTTAAGAAATAACTGCTGGCCATTAAAAAAAAAAAAAAAAATTCAAGATGGCCACGGCCATTTTCTAAAATGGCTGTTTTCTTTTATTAGTTTGAAAATCTTGATTTTTCTGGGAAACTTTTCTTTGAACTTCTTTTAATAAAAACCAATTACCTAGTTTGGTGGATAACTTCCTTACATCACATATTTATTAAAAAAATAATATTTGACATATCCAGTATTTGCGCATGCGCGAAAATGTAACAAAATTCTTTCAAAAACATTTGAACTATTTCACATATATTTAGTGTTTTTGGATTTCTAATGATATTATGAATTGGTTTAATAACATTTTTCAAGGTTATGATACATATGTGTTTAACACTTTTGCGCATGTGCAAACTATTTATAGACATCAAGAGCAATTTGTATGCACTACCAAGCATTTCTCAGGTATTCGATTGGTAAATCAAATTCAGTAAGAATGGCCTGATTTGTAAGAAAGAGATAAGTGTATCGTAATGTTTGGTGGATAGCACATTGAAATGACTTGTTATAAAACTCTGGGTGATATATTGCGTGGTACGGATGGACATTTCGTCTTACTGAAGCCAATATTGCAACACCAAGAACATCAGATTCTTTTTATGTATTTTCAAATGTACATAGAACTAGACAGACGTATCAGACAACCGCATGTATTTTGCTTGAATTGTTAATTTCGGATTATGAAAGCTCAACTCAGCATATATAATTATGTCATGACTGTTATGAAAACATTGTGGCGTTCAATAATTTAAAAGACTGGTGTAAGGAAATAGAGTCATTTCGACCACAGTTTAATTCCTGGCGTTTAATTATAAATTAAGAACTTCTTCTGATTTTGGTTTTATGCTCATTTCATGAGTGAGATTTCGTACTTTTCAAAAAGTCCATATAAAGCTCGAAAGCGTATTGTTTCAGGTCTTGATCGTGTAAATTATGCTAGATCGTTACCGACCGTCTCCGAGATATGACTTCCCTTCCCGAACATCATCCACAGGTGGCAATGGAATTTGAAAATGAAAATTTCACTGTCCGTAAGTCCAGCAAATGTCTTTCTTATAACACAATTGATCAGGCACAACAACAGAATAATGCAATTGTGAAGGGCGATGGTGGTGCCATAGGATTAACCGAAGATCCCTTTTAGACAAATGGATGGTAGCTGGACCAGGAGTCAGTATACTAGAAGATGAATTTGAAAAATCTAGTGGTTTGGGCCATTCTACAACAGACGAACGACATAATGAAGACCATACGAAAACACAAAAAGATTTCTTTAAACAGCTTTAAAGGCATTGTAAAGTGATGAACGAGTTTGGAAATTCATTTCTAGAAGAGTCGTCAGATTTGTAAAAAAAAAAATACTCCATTTAGGAAATTGTTGATTAGGAAACAGGTAAGATATGAAAATAAACTTCAAGATATTGATCCAAACAAAACGAAGATCTTTTGAAGCAAATGCAAAACGAAGGAGAACCTGCTTTTTATAACCAAATAAAAAAGAACAACTTCCTATTTTGGCCACAAAATTAAACTGGAAATGTCTTTGTCAAAAACAAAGCTAGAGAACATTAAAAGTGATTTCGATATCTTTTCTAGACTTTTTCTTTCTTGTCATAGTAGACAGTTTTACTTGGAATATTCCTTTATCCATAAAAACTAAACTGCCCCTCCGTCTTTATCTCAGGATGTCACTTGAAATAGTGGTATCAAAGCGCTGCAAATGGGTTTACTTGAAACATTCTGTGATTTGCTGATCCAATGTCGGACGCATTTATCGTTGGTGGGGCAGCAATGGTTAATTCCAGGGCACAAAGTTTTGCAAAAATATTTGATGATTATGCTAATGATGTCATACTGCCTTATATAAAATCGTGCATCGACAAGTATTCAAAAGTAGACATTGTATTTGATGTTTACTAAATTAATAATTTAAAGGCTGTGGCAAGACAAAGGCAAGGTTCTTGTGCCAGATGGAAAGGTGTTGATTTTGGTAGAACACCAAGGGTTTGTAATAGTTTTCTCTGTGAAGATGACAACGACACGAAATTGTTCAAGTTTCTTACTGACAAAATTGCTTCTTAAGAGACTTATTAAAATGTGTATGTTACTCATGGTGAAAATATTCTTTGCAATTTCAATAAAGATACTTCCTATCTACACCCTTGTTATCATGAAGAAGCAGATACACGAATGATTGTCCATGTTTGGCATGATTATGAAAAGTGTTGTAAAATGTAATGTTATGTAGTACTGACACAGATGTAAAAGTTTCAGAAATTGCAGCAATCGCAAAATTAGATAGAACAAATTTAGGATAGGTTATGGAAGGAATAACGTCTTTTGATGGCTTTCTGTACGTGACATATCAAATGCGTTTGGTCCTTGTGTAGCTGCTCTTACTTTCTTCCATGCATTCAGTGGATGTGGCACTTTGTCGTATTGTCGTGAGAAAGGGAAGATGTCAGCTTGGCTAACAATGGAAGGTTTTCCAGATGTAAAGGACTTTTTTTTTGGCTGAAGTATGAAGCGAGGCACGATGTGTATTGTTTGCCTGGAAGCAGCGGCATTGTGATGCAATTCCGCCTACAAGAGGTTCTTTTCCAGAGCACATCTAAAGATAAGTATATCAAGGAGGAGTTGTTTGGGCTCAGCCTGATTCATGTATTCTACAGGTACATGTACCAAATCATGAACACTGGGGTTGGATGAAAGAAAGAATGACAGTTGGAAACCAAAATGGACTTCTTTGACTGCCGTTGCATCCTTGTGTCAGGAAATTTTGAAATGCGGAGGCGAAAATACAGCTGTGTTGGTAACTATAGATGCTACCGTTCTGGCCTTCCTTGTATGGGTTGTTGTATAGGCAGCTATCAGATAATTAAAAGATAAGCAACCTGTCTTTCTAACCAAACAAGGCATTTAAAATTAACAAAGAGTGTTATTGTAACGGTTTATTTCTTCCTCTGTGATATTTCATCCTGAGGATAATTTGTCCCGGTAATTTTTACCAGGCATGGTATTTCACAGGTTGTTTTTTTCCAGAGGAGTGAAAATCTATCTGTGTTATGCGGATAGTATGAACCGGTATATATTTGCCGTACTATATTTCACAGAACCGGGTGAAATAGAGTCCCATTAACTACTAAGTAAGTTACTCACAATCAATATATACCTGACTATAATTATAAAATGTTTCTCAAAGGTAGACCAAATTTGCATAATTTATCAAAGGGAGGTAATTATGAGCAATTTATATTTTAAAGATATTAATATAATATATTTCTGAATCTATTTTATAGTGAAATTTTTCCTTAAATCTTATTTTTTATATATTCATTTATATAAAAAGATGACTTACAACTTGATTTAATAAGACAGATAACATTTCACATGTAAAAACTATCCAGCTGTTAAACATGCTTTTGATCCAATATATTGTTATGCTATGATTTATCTGATTTCCATACATCTCTGTCCCCAGACAAAACTATTTATATAGTTAAAAATATCATCATAATCAAATTCTTCTATTACTGTTAACAGTAGTAATGCAACTATATTTCTACCTTTACGTTTTAATTTATATTTGTACTGAGATCTGAAAACAACTCACTTTTACATGTATTTCACTTACCTTATTCAATCATGATATTATTTCACAATTACGATCTTTGAAATTATTTCTGAATTTCTTTCTTATGTTTAATGATAATTTTCTTTTTAAAAGAATGATATTTACTTGAATATTTCAGGAACTTTTTTCAATGATAATTTGTGAAATTATTTTCCATTATAATACATTTTTTTTTTAACAATTTCGCTTTATTTCAAATACACTATTAGTATTTCATAGTATTTTTAAAGGATAAGTTTTTTCTAATAACTATTCAATAAGTTAACTACCCAGGTAGAATTTCACGGCAAAGGAAAAAATATCCCAGGGAAATATTTTCCTCCGGATAAAAAAATAACAACAACTACTGTGACATTTTTTCCTCCGGATCAAATTTCACCCGGATATAATTTTGCTTTACATTATCACTTGTTAATTTGATGGAAATAATAAAAATATTTTCTACGTATTTGCCGGCATTTTGTAACCGGAAGTCACCATTTTTTTCATTTATGTGTTGTTTTGAGGTACTTAGGAACTGTTTTTAACGTTTAATCATAACTTACATTGGATTATACATATCACACATCTTTCAAGGATTTACATCCCTTGTGAAGTTGCTTGAAAGTATAAAAATTGAAATTTTTGTCTTTTTGTCTGGCATTTTGAAACCGGAAGTCACCTTTAGTTTCATTAATGTATTGTCTAGTCATAATTAAGGAACTGTCATTTACTTTTTATCAAATCTAAAATTGGATTTTACATATAAAACACCTTTCAAAGGATTAACGAATTATTGCCAATTTGTAATGACGCCATTTCCGAAATGTGTGGTGGCCATTTTGAATAAATGAGTTTTTTTCTGGCCAGCAGCGGATTTTTCTTAAGTATCATTAAGTCAACCTTTATACCAAATTTCATGCTTGTATCACGATTTGAACAATTATGTCCATAATATCTCCCACTATTAGTATTAAGTACCTTTAGATAAATTCTTTTTTGGGGCAATAACCCATTTTCCATTCTCAATTTTATTATTAATTTTACTAATACATATCAAGTTGGTTTGGCAAATATCAAGAAAGATAACAAAAACTTGTTCAACTTAAAAAAAATGTGGAGCCGTTCAACATTTCTTCTTTTTTTACATTTGTCATTAACATATTTTTAACTGTAAGTGCGATTGGAAAATATAATGATTTAAGACTCTTAAAAGATTTAAGTTGGGTTAAAAAATCATACTATTGCCGACTGTTTACTTTTTAAATCAGTCCAAGGTTGAACATTAACATAAAGTCTGACATTTCAAATAGTAATCAAAACAAAATAATATAATTGATTGTCAAGGGTAATATATAGTATGTTCACAGGATGACATAACTTAATAATCATATGACTTCATTTATTCTTTTGCGTACGTGAACCATATATCAATGATCCTTTTTTGAAAACTCTATTATTAAATCTTTGTTATGAATTCCTTTTTTTGTTGTTGATATTTAAAGAAAACTAACAGGAAAAAAAAAAATATCAGTCATATTGTACTCAATTATAACTAATTGATCTTTTGGTGAAATATTGAACAATTGTCTTGACATACATCCTTATAATAAATCTATTTTTGCGTTGCGTTATATATTACGAACAAAAAAAAAACATTATCAGTAGTTTAATTTTTAAATTGAGATATAAATGAAACGACCAACGGAGGGTTTTCTCAATTCTAACAGGCAATTATATAGCATCTTTCTATGAAGTCTTTTTTTTGTCAGTTGATCTCATGTATGAAAATATGTATATCATTATTATATTCCCAATATGTCTTGTTTATGTGGCAAACACTATTTTTTTGCGGCACAAATATAAATTCGTCTGTTTCTTTATAACAAAAAATCATATACACTCCAATATCAGATGACTATTTTTTATTTTGTTGTAACGCCTTTCACTAACTGTACCATATACTCCTTAATGGGCAAACAAACGTGTTTAACTTCCTTAACTTTTTACTTTTTTTTTTTTTTCATCATGAAGATCTAATCACAAATTGACTCTCACAACCATTGCAAAACCTATTTTTTTCATTTTCCCTTAAATCAATATGACTGACACTTTTGTGGAAGGTTTTGCGGAAGGTATTCCAGATGTAAAGGACGTTTTTTTGGCTGAAGTATGAAGCGAGGCACGATGTGTATTGTTTGCCTGGAAGCAGCGGCATTGTGATGCAATTCCGCCAACAAGAGGTTCTTTTCCAGAGCACATCTAAAGATAAGTATATCAAGGAGGAGTTGTTTGGGCTCAGCCTGATTCATGTATTCTACAGGTACATGTACCAAGTCATGAACACTGGGGTTGGATGAAAGAAAGAATGGCAGTTGGAAACCAAAATGGACTTCTTTGACTGCCGTTGCATCCTTGTGTCAGGAAATTTTGAAATGCGGAGGCGAAAATACAGCTGTGTTGGTAACTGTAGATGCTACCGTTCTGGCCTTCCTTGTACGGGTTGTTGTATAGGCAGCTATCAGATAATTAAAAGATAAGCAAGCTGTCTTTCTAACCAAACAAGGCATTTAAAATTAACAAAGAGTGTTATCACTTGTTAATTTGATGGAAATAATAGAAATATTTTCTACATATTTGCCGGCATTTTGTAACCGGAAGACACCATTTTTTTCATTTATGTGTTGGTTTGAGGTACTTAGGAACTGTTTTTAACGTTTAATCATAACTTACATTGGATTATACATATCACACATCTTTCAAGGATTTACATCCCTTGTGAAGTTGCTTGAAAGTATAAAAATTGAAATTTTTGTCTTTTTGGCTGGCATTTTGAAACCGGAAGTCACCTTTAGTTTCATTAATGTATTGTCTAGTCATAATTAAGGAACTGTCATTTACTTTTTATCAAATCTGAAATTGGATTTTACATATAACACACCTTTCAAAGGATTAACAAATTATTGCCAATTTGTAATGACGCCATTTCCGAAATGTGTGGTGGCCATTTTGAAAAAATGAGTTTTTTTTCTGGCCAGCAGCGGATTTTTCTTAAGTTTCATTAAGTCAACCTTTGTACCAAATTTCATGCTTGTATCACGATTTGAACAATTATGTCCATTTTATCTCCCACTATTAGTATTAAGTACCTTTAGATAAATTCTTTTTTTGGGCAATAACCCATTTTCCATTCTCAATTTTATTATTAATTTTACTAATACATATCAAGTTGGTTTGGCAAATATCAAGAAAGATAACAAAAACTTGTTCAACTTAAAAAAAATGTGGAGCCGTTCAACATTTCTTCTTTTTCACATTTGTCATTAACATATTTTTACTGGAGACTGCGTGCCTTTTATATTTTATCAAAACGTCTAATCCAGCAACCTGTCATGAACAAAAAATAAAGGAAATCCAGACGATATGCGCACCTTTAATATGAGTACATTTTAGTAACACCAGGTACATAATTTAAACCTGAAGCAAAAAGACTGCAGTCCTAAATGATAAGCCGTATAAACCCTAAATGTAAACACCAATTGCGGGATTGACGGTAGAACGGACACGGGTGAAACTATATGATGATACGTGCTCTATTAGGATATTGGTGACAAAACATATTTTTGAATATGCAGTTCATATAATGGAAGGTAATTTGGAGATATAAAATGAAGTAGCAATGTAAGCAAGGTAACATTTCTGTCATTTTGTATTACTGCACCTCCTTATTTCATTATGGTTTGAATTTTCTCCTGAAGAACAAAAGTTTTAGGACTTAAACAAATATGTACTAGGAGACTGAAATGTTACTGTGAAATTTATACTTATCAAAACTTTCCAATTTAGTGGGCCGTCGTTTAGTAAAACTACAAATTAGAAATAAAAAGATACTCGTCCAATTACCATTAGTCACAATTTGCTTGATTTATTTGGTTTTGATGTGGTTAAATGTCCAAATGTTAGAATCTTATAAATTGCATATCCCATATATCTATATATCATTCTAACAGTAAACTGGTGAACAAATAACATGTTCCATATTTGTTTTTGTTTTATTTGTACTTGTACTTTTACAAATAAAGTTTCATGTTACCCCACTTCCATAATTAGCAAGCGGTAAGGCCACACCAATTTAATTTCTTGTTCTACGGATTTTTGGACTCCAAAAATTGGGGCGAGCGAGCGATTTGAAAATTTTAATAAAAAATATTTAATTTGCAAATTTTTGAGGCGAAGCTTGAAAGGTAAAGGCGAGCGATTATATTTTTTTTTTTGTAAACATAAAATAGTAGGATTGGACAATATTAAAACTTGATTTATCACTTGTACTTTAACATTTCTTTAATTTATGAAGTTTTTTTTCCCTGTTTACCAAGAAATAATTGAATAATTAAATCTGGTCTTTGTATGTGTGACTGACAATGAGACAATTCTCCATCCAAGTCATAATCAGGTTGGGAACAACCCCTTAATGTTATAAATATCCCTTTTAGTGAGGGTTCAATATAACTTTATAATATATTTTTTTGTAAAAAAAGACTTTTTAGTACAAAAGGGCTCATATTTTCCCAAAGAACTATATATCTATCTGGTCCAAGAATTTTGTAATATTTCTGGACTTTAACCATGTTAACACATTTACTTTAACAGTTTAATATTATTCAAAATAAGTGGACCCCTCTTTTAGAAAAGTTGTTAAACATGTTAAAAATATGTTGTATTTAACCTCTTTTTGAGTAAAAAATTCTGAGTTATCAAAGGTTTTGTATAGTAGCACTTTACAAATCCTTGGTATTTCTATATTCTTTTCTACAACAGTAAAATGACCCCATGTCTGACTGAAGGTGGGGGGGGGGTATTGTTCCCAACCTAATAATAACAAATACAGGTCGAAGTACGGCTTTTACACAGGGCTTTGATCAATACCAAACAGCAAGCTATAAAGGACCCCAAATTCATTAGTGTACACAATTCGAACAGGAAAACCAACGATCTAATTTAGATATCCAAACGGGAAAATACCACCACATCAACAAACGACAACTGCTGAACGACAGATCCCTGAATCAATAAGGACAGGTGCATAAACATACAGCGGCTATGGATAGTTTTGTTTCGCCAGCATATAATATAATTGCAGTTGAAGGCAACTCTTTCAGAAGTTCCCTGTATTTTATTCTAACAACGAACATTTTGTGATAGGGAATATAAGTAAGGGGAAAGAAACCTATGTTTTGTTCTGTATAGGTATTTCCGCTGTTACATTTCGGAGCACTCCGACTTGGGATTAATTGGTTTCACAGATATACATGTACAGTGTGGTGGGGTGCTAATAGGTATAAAATCGTTATATACAGGTTTTAAAGACTTTGATCTAAAGACAAATGTTTACATCTTTTTATAATATTTACAAAAAAACGGTGCGGGAAATGGACATGATTACATTTACGAATGCGGGAAGCGGGAATATAAAAAAAAATCTGTGTTGAAAAAAATAGGTGCGGGCGGGTCCGTCGAACAAGGAATTAAGTTGGTGTGGCCTAACGTAATCAGACTCTAACGGGACCTTATTTTTTTTTTTTTTTTTTTTTTCGCATCAAGTTTCCATGTATTTCTCAGCCTACGGTAACCTTCTCAGACCTGATTCCGATGTTGCTGTCTGTCCTGTGTAGACTTTGTCTATAATATTACAAAGTTAGGACTTTATTTTTAAAATGTTTCCGAAACTATATCGGATTTATGAGACTGTTTACACTAGGAACACATGTAATGTTATTCGGCAAAATAACCAAGTTAAACCACTTTTTTTACATTCCATACTAACAAACTATTTTCTGTTTGAGTTTCAAAGTCTGCTTGTATTATTAGGTCGATATCCAATTTATATTGATATTGTTTCGTCTATGTTAAAATATTGGACTAGACTTGAAAATGATAAAACAGGTGATAAACTTTTATCTCATGCACTTGCAGAGAATCTACTCATGATTGAAAATAATCAAAATTGCTGGTTAGGCTCAATAAAAAATATTCTCAAGAAATTTAATATGTTCAACTCTAATGAGTCAGAATTAACTCAATTACATGTTTCTATGAAAAATGGTGATATCCAAAGGATAATAAAATCTACTAAAAGTAAGTTTGAATCTAGATGGTTTCAACAACTTCAAACCAGTGAGAAACTGAGAACATATAGAACTTTCAAAAACATTTTCAAATTTGAAAATTATCTTGTTAATATTTGTAACGAAAATGATAAATATAACATGAGTAGATATAGAACCAGCAATCATAGACTGCAAATTGAATTGGGTAGATATACAATACCAAAAACACCTGTTAATGACAGAACATGTAAGAACTGTTCCTCTTGTGAAGTAGAAGATGAAAAACACATTTTATTAGATTGCCAAAAATATTTTACTATTAGGCAAACCTATATAGACATTTGCTATAATAAGAATAGTTCAAAACTGAACACAGATAACAAATTTATTTGGCTTATGAGTAATGAACATGCCAATGTATGTAGAAATATATCTAGATTTCTAAGTTTGAGTATATTTTACAAAACTGATAGCAAAGCAACAGAAAAATTATCATCTTAGTGTTCTGTCATATATATATATATTTATTTGTTGTATGGATATAGTATTTACATAAGAACAGGGTTGTCTCCCTTGATATTTATCATACCATATAATATAATATTTCCTTTTTTATGTGTGTATTAGATCTCTTTGTCAGCTATAACTCTTTCTCAATATTTATGTACATATGCATTTATATTGTTCATTTTATGCTCTTTGTGAGTTTTCTTGAATAAATAATTTGAATTTGAATTTGAATTTGAATTTGTATTGTGCTTTTTCGCCCTATTCTATCCGTATTCTCATCCAGATAAATTTCCTTTTTCCATTTTGCCCGAGCGGTGATTTTGACGACAATTTTAACACGAACTAATAGTTGTACGATTCCCCGTTTTTTTTTACACATCATCCTAAGTTTCTATAGATACATGTAAGATTTTTCTATTTTCAAAACAAAATTTATGGGGATACGGCGTGCATCATGAAAAAGTATTTATTGCAAAATTAAACTAAGAATGAAATAAAGTGATAAAACTCAGTCATTTTGCATAAGAACATATAGATAAATCGTGCAGATGCTTAAATATTTAAAAAAAACCAGAATAAAATTAAAAGTATAGTAATACATTTTTAAAGGTTCACAATGAGCAGAAGAATTGACGGAACACGATAAAGCAATATAAGTCAAAAAGTGTACCGTTACGTATTGCGTAAAAACTTTCGGCACTCTGCATCTAAAAAAAAGTTAGCATAAAAATGTCAAATAGTTTCCAAAATTTATTTTTTTACTATTTTTAAATCACTTTGTGATTGAAGAACCTGCTGCATTGGCTTGTATGTGTGAACGTTATTCGATAACGTCAGGAACGATAACTCGTGGCGTAACGTCGTTCGGTATCGTATTACTACGTCCGATGTTCTGGTTTTTTTTTTTCATTCATAGCACCATCCAGTCATGGGCTTAGTGCAGTTACTGAGCTTAGTGCACCAAGGCGGCCTAGGTGGTGTTTGTATGCTCCCAAAATATCCAAACAAACCGCGTTGAATCAAAGAGGGGGATAGGACCTTTACCGGGACTTCGGCATCTGGTGTATTTCAACTCGGGATTTCGGGATTGATCCATTCGGGATGTTTAGCTACATGAGATTGAGCAATAACAGGTATGTGATGCCCTTAGAATAGTTCGGGACGCACACGTGCTACAATCATCAAGGGGAATTCTTTTTTTTTCGAATTTCGGGATGCGGGATTTAAATTCATTGAAATTCGGGATCAGGATATGTAATAAAAAGTATACCTCCATGTGCTACTTTTTGAGTTAAATGAGGTCGAAATTTTGTATATTTGCTCAAAATTCGAATTTGTGGCCGTATTTTTCTTTTCGAAAGAAAGACATAACTTTTTTGTTTTAAAAGATAAACACAAATTGTTTTTTGTTAAATAATTTATAATTTCTGTATTTTATAAGTATCCTAAAAATTTATGCATTTTTTATTCAGAAATAACTCATATTTATCAAATGGTCATGAATTGAGAAAATTAACGTCTTTTTTGGCTGTATATTTATCAAAATAAAAAAATTGCACTATTTACAGTTTTATAAATTTTGGTCCACATAATCTCCCTGGAAAAGGAAACAAAATGTCGTTTTACAAAATAGGGGTCCATGCACTCGTTTTCAAATTAAATCAGTTTGAATGATAAAAATCAGTCGAAAAATGCATCTTTTCCCGATATGTCAGAGTTTGACGTCGCGAAAATAACATTTTACGTTAGCAACATCATTACCTCCCCTGTAACTGTATCGTATGCCCTTAAAATTCAACGACAAAAGTAATGTTAAGAGTCGTTATTATGCAGAACGTGTTTTATTTACTTTAACGAATAAATTTTACCGTTAAACAAGTGAACATATAATTTCGAATGAAAAATTCTTTTATTATCCAAATCTTCAAAAATGTACTTCTATTGAATTACTGTCATTTATAACTATAAAGCCCCAGCGGCTGAGCCACACGGTCACGTTTCGGCTATCCCGTTTTGCTACGTTTTCACAGCGTAGCTAAACGGCAATATACGTAGCGAATCGATCGTAACAATCCGTACTTTAGGATGTTTGCCTGTCATGTTTTGGAATTTTTGTCAGATTTTCGAAATCCTCTGGTTTTATTCATTTGAATGCCTTAAAAAAATTTGCCCCTGAACCCCAATTTTTCTTTTAATAAATCTTTTACATGTATAATTATACGCCTTTTGTAAAAGTTTTATAAAATTTAATTTGTATTTTAATAGTTTTTTAGAACTTTAACTGATCAATGATAAAGCTATGAAAAGTCAAGAGAGAACATTTTCCCGCCAAAATTTCAATGGCTAATAACAAGCACATTGACCCCTATATTTTTTTTGCATTTTTGATTCCTCAATTAATCCCCTATCAATATAAACTATTATAGTTTGATGAAAAGTTATTTATTTTGAAACTGAGCAGCAAACTTCCTTAAAACGGCTATATACGTAGGTATGCGTGGATTGATACGTGATCGGTCCCGTTTGTATTCGTGTGCACAATACAAACGTGACTAAAAATAAAAACATAATAGGGACGTAGAAATACGTAACAGAGACGTACATGTTACGTACTAAAACGTGTTTGATTATATTCACTAGGTGTTATTACGGTTTAGTACGTATCTGCTAGGTTTTTGTACGGTATATTACGCTTCATGGTACGCATAGGTTTTTGTACGGTATATATTACGCTTCATGGTACGCATAACTAGGTTTTATTACGTTTTTCAAGGCATACTTGTTGGTGCTTATTACTACGCATCTTTAACTTCTTCTTCCTATAAGCAAACCACGTGTATCCATATTTCCCGCCAATTGCTAAAATATTTTGTCATTCTAAGAGAAAACGGATGGAATTGACAAATTATGGATGATTGTTTGTTACACAGTTATTACAATAAATCGTTGTCCAATCCTATACCAACACCCCAACTCCATAGATCACAAGTTATTTCGGGCATCTATTTAGACCAATTAGAATGAACTACTTGACTATGGCCATGTCCATCGTCAGGAGCCAGTGCCATTTCATGGTGACACTTATTTTGAATATACTGTAATTTTTAAAAGGGACTTGACACCTCGTGATCTGTTTATACTTTTCTATACTTTTTTTTCTGTTTTTCATGTTTATCAATTTAACAAACACAGTATAGAACATGTTTTTATAATTTGCAACATGTTAATTGCCAAGATTTGCAGATGGTACTGTGTCTTTCAAGTTTGTATGCCTACGGAAAGAGAAAAATATGGTTCTTTTAGTGTGTTTTCTGTCTTCAAACACTGTGTACGCGACGCGACTGTAATACAGATTTTGGTTTTACCATTAATGTGTCATTTTTTTGTTGTGCAGTCACTTCCTGCATAACAGTTTTAATTTCATTTTTATAATTCCCTTTTAAAAGGCGTTTACTAAATAATGCATATTGTTTTTGCAAATCTACTGGATCGTTCGTACAGGTCTAAAAGGGAAGCATTCTCCTTTAATTGTGCCTCTGAAAGTAGAGGGTGGATAGTATGAGGACCTTTCCAAGTTCTGATAATGTTAAGGTTTTTTCCCGATTGCCGTGAGGTCTAAGAATCCTACTTCTCGTAATCTTGGGCCTTAGAATACCAACACATTTTAGCTTGTGATTTCTCGTATGTAGATTTAAGTAGTGCGTGTTGTCTGTTAGCATGTTCAAAACACTGTGCTATTTTGTCATCTGTACCTTCATTGTAAATAAAAAAAAGCAATCGTTCTTGACAAATAGAGGTTCGATATTTTCTGTTTATTTCGGAGAGTCCTGAAAATACTATTTAAGACTTCATAAAACCTCAGATCAGTTATTTCCCATTAGAACTCCAGGAGAAAGAGGGACGAAAGACACCAGAAGACCAGTCAAACTCATAAATCGAAAAAAAAACCTGACAACTCCATGGCTAAAAATGAAAAAGACAAACAGACAAACAATAGTACACATGATGCAACACAGAACACCAAATAATAAGCAACACGAACCCCACCAAAAACTACGAGTGATCTCAAGTGCTCCGGAAGGGTAAGCAGATCCTGCTCCACATGTTGCACCCGTCGTGTTGCTCATATTTTAACAATTATGGTAGGTCACATTCATGAAAGGAAAGGGGATTGTAGTTACGACGTAAGGAAAATATCCGATATCATCTGTGAAACTTATTCCATGACGGTCAACCAACTCGCGATGGCGTCCGTAAAATTCACGAAGGGAGGATTTCAACTTCGCCATTTAGAACTCTTGGTTTAATAGGGTCCTTGTGAGCAGCAACCCTCTATCAAGAAAATCATCATAGGAAATACAAGCACAGGAATATCTTATCAATTGAGAGATATATACCCCGTATGCAGGTGCTTCTAGAATGTTGCTACATAGAAATGGAAAGTTCACAATTTGAAAGCTCAATTGGACAGCTGAAATCATCTCTTTTGTCGTAAAATTTTGTTTTCAACCGACCTTCATTGTCAATTTCTAGATGTAAGTCAAGATATGAAGCCGACTTAACTGTATCTGTTGTATCCTTTATCTCTAGTTCGATGGGATAGATGCGTTCAACATAGTCACCAAATTTTGAATTATTTAGTGCGAGAACATCATCCATATAGCAAAAAGTAAAGTTAAAGGATATAGCTAACTTCATATCTTTCTTCCTAAGAAGTTCCTGTATGAAGTTAGCCTCATAATAATAAAGAAAAAAGTCGACAAGAAGAGGGGCACAATTTGTGTCCATTGGAATGCCGACACATCCTCCAAACGTAACACATATGTTGTCAATCAAGAAAACAAGCATCTTGATAATGTCAGTTTCAATGAATTTTTTGTTTGAATCAGTGTGATCCTTTACAAAGTAGGATTTGTCCCTCCCTAAGGCAAGACTTGGAAGATAAAGTTCTTCATCTTTGGTTGAAATTCCAAAAGAACATACATGTAGAACAGACCTATGATTATCCAGGTTTCCTCTTTGGTAAGTGTATTGAGTGTATACGTTGAGTTTCCAAGTGAATTGTAAATTCCTAATTCGTTTATCAAGCAGTTAATGTAATGAGTTTTACACATTAAAACGATTTTGTTATCGGACGATGGACTAACTTTTCGGCCTCTTCCACGCCCTCCACGACCCCTTCCTCTGCTCTGGTCCTCATCAGAACGGTCTGATTTGAAACACACAGGAGGAGGAAAATTGGAATAAAAACGAATAAGTGCAACGAAAAACATTTCAAAAGAGCATTTAATATAAAAGGGAATGCATTGACAAGGTTACCACCAAGGATTTCAATTTTTTTCATGATTCGTGTATCCTCTCAACAAATATGTTATCAGAAAAAAAACCATAACAATAAAATCTTGCTTTTGGAGTACAAGAAATTATTTAGACCATTAATAACGACAACAGTAGTATACCGCTGTTCAAAAGTCATTAATCGATTGGGAGAAAACAAATCCGGGTTACAAACTAAAACCAAGGGAAACACATCAACTATAAGAGGAAAACACGAAACAACTGAAGCACTGAAGTGCAGCAAACAACAAATTAAAATGGTCGTTTGAACCTGGTTTTATGGCTAGTCGAACCTCGCGCTTGTTTGTAATGTTAAATATACTGCTAAAATGACATCATTACACGACGGGAATACAGTGGAAATAATTGCAAGAACACACAGGAGAGAGAAAAAATTAAATAAATAATACAAAAGTACATTGCGACATGTAAACAATATTAACAGAATATCAACGACTAACTAAAACTAATTAAGAACAGTACACAGAAACATCATAATAGAGTTACGAACATAAAATAGGAACCAAATAATTTAATTAAAATAACAGATGTATTAATTATATTAATAAAGTGCACCTCCTTGAATTGTCTTGATTTTCTGAATTTTCTGAATTAATGATGACGTTTCATATGTCAATGATCACAGCGTAGTGACACTTGATACTGCGTAGAATAAACGTACAAAACTGTAAGAAAACGTGCGAAAACGTACTTCAACCGTAGTGAACCAAATTTAAAAGGTACTGACCCCGGCTCGTAGTACGTACTGAAACGTAGTAAAACGTAGTTTATACGTAATGAAACGTATTTTAAAAATTTGATAGAACGTGTCCCGTATATTTATCGAAAAACCTAACAAAACGTAACAATACGTAGACAAACGTATCAAAACGTGGCATAACCTAGTAAAACGTACGGACCGTTAAAAAATGAAAAAGAAATCATGAAACGTAGCATTTCTAAACGTACTAACACCTAGCTGTCGAAACGTGAAAATGTGACTGGGGCTTAATTGGTCACCTGCACAGCGCAAAAGTGAGTGAAAACCTGTGAAGAAAGTAAAGTTATCAGTATTAGTTGATTCTGAGAGAATAAATAATAAAGTAATATGAAGACAATAAGTATACAGCTGTCATGACATAGTTTGAGTAAATACATAAATTAGCTCCTAGCTGTATACCGGAGAGAGATACAGTCAGTCCTGTTCAAATAAACTAATGAATTCTGACCAGGCAGGCTTTATCACAAGTAGATTTATTGAGGAGAAACTGTAGACTTATAATGTCTTACACTTCACAGAGATAAGTGACATTTCTTGTGTGTTATATATATGAATATAGAGAGATCCATTTTGTTACACCTTAATATTTATGATCTATTTATTTGGCAATCGTCAATGACAGTCAGCAGCGTTTAAGAACATCAGTTGTTCGACCTGTTAGTCAAGCCGTCTTGTTAAAATATATTTTTTCACTCTTTTGGTCTTTTGTAAAATGTTGTTTGTTCTGTATTAAGACCCCTGTACAACGAAATTTGTTACATGCACACGTATGAAAAATGCGGTGTTTATCCAACGCAACCATAGGTTTGAACGTTGTTTTCAATTTTGACATGTATGATCTTTAAAAAGCATTCGACTCTACCACACTTGGGTATTTCATTTTTTTAAGAATCCATCTATAACTGAATAAAACAAATAAAATAATATTTCATCATTCAATTTTAACTTCTTCTGATTGGCCGACAGTTTTTGTCTATCAGCTCAAAAACATTATTTTGTTATGTGATAGTGACGTCATCATCGTGATTTACTCCTTAAAAATGAAATATAGAATTGAATTATAAGGAATGACAATAATATGTTTTTCTACCTATTTGAAATAACTTTAAAAAACGTGGTTTTAAAGTGATTTTTTAAGTAATTCCTTAACTCAACGGACTTTGCAGCTCGAGGTCAAACCACAGGGGCGACGCCACCGATTTTAAAAGGGGGGTTCCACTTCCCAACCCAGAGTAAAAAGGGGGGGTTCCAGCTATATGCTCCTATTCAAATGCATTGATCTTCCCCAAAAAAGGGGGAACCCCCCGGATCTGCCACT
The DNA here is from genome assembly GCF_963676685.1 of Mytilus edulis. NCBI lineage: Eukaryota > Metazoa > Mollusca > Bivalvia > Mytilida > Mytilidae > Mytilus > Mytilus edulis. The sequence goes on along the minus strand of NC_092345.1, from coordinate 87,541,577 downwards.
GAACCAATAACAGTTAGGGCAAGTATAGACACTACATTCAAGCATGATACAGCTCTTGATCTGGATTTTGATCAATGTGGACCAATTTGATGAAGGGGTCCCAAATCCACAATATGTATACATGGTTAGATAGAAGAACCACATATACTATTTTTTTTCATAAAATCAAACAAAATTCTTGACAATGTGGACCAATTTTAAAACCTTATATATGCATGGTTAAATTCAGCATACCAAAGACCTCTACTATTAAGTATAGAATTTTTGACAAAATAAAAACAACTAATTACTACCAAGAGAAAAGAAGGTAATTTACTTACATACAAAAATTACCAAGTGTTTGAATCATAGCTTAGGGCACTCATCTGGCAGCTGCTAAAATTGCAGTTGTATTCTAAAACTGGGACCCTTATAAACATTTGCATCAAAACAAGCAAAAAATAATAAACTTTTAAAGTAAAATAACGAAACAGACTTCCTACGTTAAAATCTAAATAGAGGACTTAGTTTATGACCGTAACTTCTCCAATATAGCAGTAAAATGACAACATATATTCTCTTTAATCATACGAATTGATAAACTCTTTTGTTGCATATTACTATATTTGTAATGTTTCAACACAACTGTCATATGACTCGTATTATTCTGTATGACTTTCAATAATTCCTTATCACATTTAAGTTTTAGTTTTTTATGTTGTGTCATGTGTACTATTATTTGTCTGTTTACTTTTCAGTTTTAGCCATGGCGTTGTCAGTTTATTTCGATCTTTGAGTTTGACTTGAATGGGGTTCAGATGAAAAAGCAGGACCTAAAAAAAAAATAATTAAAACACTGTAAGATGCACACATTACATAACACTAATTATTTAATTTTTGAAGATAGCAAACAAAAATTAATTTTGGACCCCAATATGGATCAACATTGAAAACCAAGCACAAAATCAAAAAATCTAAAACACTTTTTGGTTGACCATATGAAATAACACAAACAATTGAATTTTGGTGAAATTAAACAATGTTCAATTTTTGAAGCCAAATTTGACCATCTTGGATAATGTGCACCAAATCAAAAATAATAACACGAATGTATTTGGCATATCAAAGAACCCCAAGAATTCCGTTGGACCTTTATGTGGATTTATTTGAAAACAAGCCTCAAAATTAAACAAACTCTAAATGTACACTTATTTTCACAATATCAAGTAACACCAATGATTTCATTTCTAAAGAGATCAAACAAATTTTAATTTTGAACCCTTTTGGCCTTGATATGAATTATTTCAAAAGCAGAACTTTAAATCCAAATATCAAATACCCAATTAGATTCAGCCTATTACAGAGTCCCAAGAATTAAATACTTTTGAATTAAACTCCATTGAAAGTGCAAAAGAAATAAGCAGTGTATACAAAGTACTGGATTTGGCCCCTTTTAACTAAACTGATAGGTTCATAACCCCTATACAATCCTAAACCTTATGGCATTATTAAAGTGTAAGAAATATACTTCTACTCAAGTTATTGTCCAGAAACAAAAAATAAAACTAAGGCCCCTTTTCAGTCCCTTAATTATTAACAGTTTGGACCATGACCCCTAAAATTAATCCCAACTTTCATTTTGAAGTATGAAACCTTGTAGTTAAATTTCATAGAAATCCAAACTCAAAGTAGTGTCCAGAAACATTAAAAATGCTTATTTTTGACCGCCTTTTGGTCCTTAATTACTAAACAGCTACCACAATAACCCCATCAATAAATCACAACCTTTGTGGAATTGAAACGGTTTGTGCTTCAACTTAATAAAGAGCTTTATATTTATTACAAAGTGAAACATTCAATTGGCTGGCCACGTACGTTATTACCGGTGACCAATAACACTCCCCTGCGAAATGTGTTATCTAAAGGTCCTAAATATCATGAGCCTAAATCCATCAATTGGAAATACAACTTCAAAATACTGATGGATTCAGTCGAGGATTATGCCAGGCAATGGGCTAAGCGCGAAAAGGAAGACGTAGATACTCTTTCCGAATATATAATACCCATGCTACGTCAATCTTTAAGGACCCAAATACTAAAACACACTTGTTCTACCTCCATGACAAATATGTTGTTGTCCCGCAAATAAAGCCCTAAACAGCATTGTTTTTGTGTGTAAAAGTCATTACATAAACTGCTTAATAAATGAATTAGGTACTGACAATTCACTTGGAAACTCAACAAATACCGTCACGACACTTACCAAAGAGGAAATACTGGATAATCATAGGTCTGTTCTTTGTTTCTTTGGAATTTCAACCATAGATGAAGAACTGGATCTTCCATCAATGTATTGGATACATATACTGCATAAGTGTCCTTACAAACAACGGTTTGTTGCTGGGTCTTCCAAGTGCTCCACGAAACCTCTTTCTAAATTATTAACATCTATTTTATCAGCGATCAAAGCCGAGCTTCAAAGTTATTTTGAAGCTGCCTATTCTAGAGGTGGCGTGAATCAGATGTGGATACTAAAAAATTCAAAAGATATTTTAGAGTACATACAATCTTAGACTCGTTCATCTTGCAATAGTATTAAAACATTTGACTTTTCTACACTTTACACAAGTATTCCCCATTCCAAACTAAAAGACCAATTGAAAGAGTTGGTATTGCTTTGTTTCATAAAAAAGAATGGCCCACGTAGATACAAGTATTATTTCTGAGGGAGGGATAAATCCTACTTTGTAAAGGATCACACTGATTCAAACATAAAATTCTCTGAAACTGATAATATCAAGATGCTTGATTTCTTGATGGACAACATATTTGTTACGTTTGGAGGACGTATTTTTTAACAGACTGTCGGCATTCCAATGGGCACAAATTGTGACCCTCTTCGTGTCGACTTGCTTCTTTATTATTATGAGGCTAACTTTATACAGGAACTTCTTAGGATGAAAAATAAGAAGTTAACAATATCCTATAACTTTACTTTCTGCTATATGGATGGTGTTCTCTCACTAAATAATACAAAATTTGGCGACTATGTTGAATGCATCTATCCCATCGAACTAGAGATAAAGGATACAACAGATACAGTTAAGTCGGCCTCATATCTTGACTTACATCTAGAAATTGACAATGAAGATCGGTTGAAAACAAAATTTTACGACAAAAGAAATAATTTCAACTGTCCAATTGAGCTTTCCAATTGTGAACTTTCCATTTCTATGTAGCAATATTCCAGTTGCGCCTGCATACGAAGTATATATCTCCCAATTGATACGATTTTTCAGCGCTTGTATTTCCTATCATGATTTCCTTGATAGAGGGTGGTTGCTCACAATGAAGCTATTAAACCAAGAGTTCCAAATGGTGAAGTTGAAATCATTCTTTCGCAAATTTTACGGAGTTGGTTGACCGATATGGAATTAGGTTCACAGATGATATCAGATGGGTTTCTTACGTCGTAACTACAATCCCCTTCCCTTTTCATGAGTGTGACCTACCGATTTAGACTATTTACCGGGTGTGTAATAACATGAGCAACACGATGGGTGTCACATGTGGAGCAGGATCTGGCCTTTTGGCCCCTATTTACAAACCAACAAGGACAATAGCCAGAAAGACGATACAATATTTATCAAATGTACTAGGACATTTAATACGCCAGACGCGCGTTTCGTCTACATTAGAATTATCAGTGACGCTCAGATAAAAATAGTTATAAAGCCAAACATTTACAAAGTTGAAGAGCATTGAGGACCCAAAATTCCAAAAAGTTGTGCCAAATACAGCTAAGGTTATCTATTCCTTGGATAAGAAAATCTTTAGTTTTTCGAAAAATTAAATGTTTTGTAACAGAAAATTTATTAAAATGACCATATAATTGATATTCATGTCAACACCGAAGTGCTGACTACTGGGCCGGTGATACCCTCGGGGACGAAACGTCCACCAGTAGTGGCATCGACCTAGTGGTGTAAATATTTATCAAATGTACCAGGATTATAATTTAATACGCCAGACGCGCGTTTCGTCTACATAAGACATAAGACTCATCAGTGACGCTCAGATCAAAATAGTTATAAAGCCAAACATTTACAAAGTTGAAGAGCATTGAGGACCCAAAATTCCATCCTTTATTTGGTTTTTCAACAAATTGTCGGCATTCATATGGGAAGAAACTGTGCGCCTTTCCTTGTCAACTTCTACTTATTTTCATATGAATCGGAGTTCCTGCAGACACTTGTCAAAGCAAGAAGATCAAAGAAGCCAGGTTATTTTATTTCACATTCAGATATATTGATGATGATCTTTCCATTAACAATCCGAACTTTTCCGACTGGGTTCCATTAGTATACTTGTATCCCCCAGAACTCAAAAACGCGCAAGACTATGTGCTTCGACAGTGTGAGTATCCCTTGTTATGTTTGAATCACTTGAGAATCCAAAAATTATGACAGAATGTCGCGATCTAGAATAAAACACAACTGGTAAATTTTTCAGATGATATTTCTGAAATTCAAAGATGTTCTACCGTGCAACAAACCGCTATCCAGTTAATAGAATGACATAGCTTATCGATTGACAACTTGTAATTGTACCTCAACACGAAGACAGTGTCATTTTCAGTCGTTCTTTCACAAATGTCTGTATTGGCAGTTTTTGTGACACGAGTACGTGGAGAATGCATAGTTTCTCATGTATAAGCACAACTTATTATTATGGCCCGCAACAAAGTTATCGGGGTCATTTTCACCCTTGTCCGTCATTTAGTCATTCCACAGCAAAACGCCTCCAGATATTGGGCCGATTTTTTTTGTATGTAAGTTAACCATGATGAGTTACAAATCAAGTCTCATTCTGCTCTGCTCATTTTTGACGAAATTATTGGCTTTGGACTATGATAAAAATTATATACGCCTTCAGATATTGGTCTGATTTATAGTATGTGAGTTAACCATGAAGATTACAGATATAGTTCTAAAGTTTTGTTTCGCTCTCTTGCTTTTTAGCGAATGTCGGGCAAAATTTGTTATGGCATTCAAATGGATAAAAAAATTCTAAAAACATGACAAGCCAGCTTCCGAAAAAAATAAGGAAAACTGATAATTTGCCTGAAGTTATTAAGTCCAAGGACCATAACTCTGCAAAATAAATTTTATTAGAACCGAACAAAATTAATCATAACTTATCATAGTAAAACTATATTCCAACAATATCTTAACTGCGTTTTGACTGTCCCTCTGGTATCTTTCGTCCCTTCTTTTAAAGCATTTACAAAAATGTGCGGAAAACTTGATGAATTTTTATAAGACTGAGGACCATAACTCTGCAAACCAAACAAAACTCGAACATAATCTGTTAATTTGTCGTTGTAAAAAGCTATATACCAAATATCGAAACAATATCTTCCAGCACCAAGAAAAAAAGTGTCGCAAACTGATTTGTTGGACTGACAGACGGACAGAGTGCAATCTTAAAATCCCCTTTGACTTAAATAACAGGGAATCAATAACCAAATAAATATTTTCTCCTGGTGGATGTTTCAATCTCATTGCAATATACCCATTTATCGTGGGTAAAACTATCATATTTGACACACAACAACATATACATGAATCTTTTATTCACATAACAATATTTGCTGAAACTAAAAATTAAAAAAAAACAACAGACACGGCTTCATCTGCCTCATTTTTAGACTTAAACCTCGAATTTGACATACACAGTCATCTCAGTATCAGAATCTGTGACAATCGAGACGATTTTAAATTTGAAATTTCCCCTACCTACGTAGCAATATACTAACTTTACCTGCATATGGGATAAACATTTCCCAACTTATTCGGTATTCAAGAGCTTGCAGCTCCTACTTATAAAACGTCACCAGTGTCTGAGCAGAAAGTTGATGAACCAGGGGTATGTCAAAGAACGTCTCGTCCTTTTTCTAAAAAAAAGTTCATTGGAAAGTACCAAGACCTTGATGAGATATATTCCGAATCAACTTCACAAATAAAACACGATGGTCTTGGAGTATAGATTATGGGTACTAACGTTTTGCATCGTCTTAATAACGTGTTATATTATTCTTTTTTGTCTTTTTGTCTCACATTTTTGCTAATGTGCTTTGTCTATATGCCTTTTTTTTGTGTTTCTCGATACATATGACGTGGCTCTGTACTTATACATACCGTAATTGTGTTATTGTTCTATGGTAATTTTTGTGTTCTTGTCTTACATTTTTCCAAGTGTACTATGTCAATATGCCTTTTTGTGTTTCTTTGATACATATGACGTGGCACTGTACTTATACATCTTGTCATTGTGTTATTGTGCTATCGTAAATTTGTGTATTCTTGTCTTTCAATTTTACTCATGTGCTTTGCCTATATGCCTTGTTGTGCTTCTTTGTTATATATGTGTGTGTTATTATAGTGATGAAGATTGTAACATAATGTCCCTATTTTTTACATTTTTAACTATTATGTCTGTTTGTTTTGTTCACACATCGTTGTCAATATAATGGAATTTGATGCGACTACCATACAAGTGAGAGGTTTAGCTTGCTTTGAAATCAGATTTAATACACTATTTTCTACACAAGAAAATTCCTGTGCCAAGTCAGGAATACAACAGTTGTAATCCATTCATTTGATGTATTTGAGCTTTGGATTTTGCCATTTAATTACGGACTTTCCGTTTAGAATTTTCCTCGTAGTTCAGTATTTTTGGTGATTTTACTTTTTAGTGGAGTTGAACCTTATGCTAAAATAGAGATCCATGCTCAAGTAATTTTTCTGAGAACCAAATATTTTGCGGTTGCATAAAAACCTGAAGCTGGTTGTACATATACGGAACCATGCCAAGAGGCAACGATCAAATGAAAAAGACCAATACAGGCAAAACTGCCAAACAGCCAGATTTCAAACCCAGTAAATAGTTTGAAATTAATGTTAAAATCAAACAAACTAATCGATATCTGGAGATGTTTGAATCCAAGCGTTCAACAATTTACATGGCGGAGGAGAGATAAAACTCAGGCAAGTAGAATAGACATGATATTAATTGGCTCAGATTTTAAGTCATTAGTAGAAAATTGTAAAATTAAACCAGCTGTAATTAATTCTACTGATCATCAAAGCGTTTTCTTAAGTATTAGGACTCGTGTGTCAGAAAGAGGAAAGGGATATTGGAAGATTAACAACTCTATTTTTAAAGAGGAAAAATACAAAGAGATAATAAGTAATCTTATTCATAAATATACTAATGGAAATAATAATATGGATTGTCAATTATTGTGGGACGTTTTAAAAGTAGAAATAAGAGAGGTAAGCATAGCATATTGTAAGAATAAAGCAAAGGCAAACAGAGAATTAAGTCGGGAACTGAAAAAAAACTGGAAGAGAGAAATAAGTTAAGAGATGCATTACCACATAAGGATGCATATTTAGATGAGGAATAAAAGATTTAGAACTAAAAATAGGTAAGATATACGAACAGAAATCTAGAGGTGTACAGGTTAGGTCAAGGGAGAAATAGGTTGAATATGGGGGAAAAATAATGCATATTTTTTAGGTTTAGAAAAACAAAGACAGGTAAAAAAGGCGATAAATAAACTAAGTGACGAGAATGAAAATATAACAACAGACCAGGCCGGTTTATTAACAAAAATTAAGCTATACTATGAAAAACTGTACAGTTCTAAATGTCAAAAAAAAGATTTAGTCGAAAATTATATTTGTGAAACTGAATTAGAAAATAATTCAAATATTGTTGACAAATCAGTTTGAGACGGAGAAGTAACAGTGGAAGAATGTACTTCAGCTATTAATGCAATGAAATTAAATAAAGTACCAGGGCTAGATGGTCTAACAGTTGAATTTTATCAGATGTTTTGGGGGAAAATAAGATATTTTCTAGTCAAGGTTTTAAACACTGGTAATGAAAAGGGAAGTCTATCGCACTCACAACGTACTAGTATTTTGACATTATTGTTCAAAAAGGGGGGTCATTTATAATTAGATAATTATAGGCAAATTTCCTTACTAAATTTAGATTTAAAACTATTGTCATTTGTTTTAGCGCAACGCTTAAAAAAGATACTACCAAAAATTATTAATGAAGATCAAACAGGTTATATTAAAACAGATTTATTGGTTTTAATTTGAGACAAATTCAAGATATTATTGACTATGCGGATGCATATTCGATTGAAGGGGCAATAGTTTTTGTAGATTTTACTAAAGCTTTTGATTCCTTAGAATGGGATTTTATGTTAATCACTTTGAAACATTTTGGATTTAATTAATCTTTTATAAACTGGGTAAAAACATTATATACTGGGTTACAAACTTATAAGGCAGGGGTGTCCCTTATCAGCTCTTCTTTTCTTCTTATCCGTGGAGATCATGGCTTTAAGACTTCGAAAAAACAGAGATATTAAATGGTTCGTAGTTAAACTAGATATTAAAAATCATAGCATTAAAATTTCACAATTAGCTGATGATACTACTTTATTTCTCAGTAATAAGAAAGAAATCAAAGCTGCTATGAATGAAATAGAAATTTTTGGATCATTTTCTGGGTTAACTTTGAATAAAAATAAAACAGAGGGTATATGGACAGGAACACTGAAAAATAGTAAAGATAAGGTAGCTGGGATTAATTGGACAAACAACCCAGTCAAAGCATTGGGAATATATTTTGGTCATAACAGAGAAGAATGTGAAAAATTAAACTGGGAGAATAAAATTGAGAAAATGAATAAACTATTTCATTTTTGGGAGAAACGTAATTTAACTTTAATCGGGGAAATTCTTATTACAAAAACATTAGTTTTACCACTTTTTACATTTTTGGCAAGTGCCTGTACAGTTCCAGAGAAATTCAGAAAAGAAATAGAAAGTAAATATTATAAATACATCTGGGATGGTAAACCAGATAAGATTAAAAGAAATACCATGATAAAATCAAACGAAGAAGAGGGGTTACAAATGATCGACATACAAAGTTATTTTATGTCTCTAAAAGCATCTTGGGTAAGTAAACTCATTAGTAATGATATTTAAAACTGGAAGTTGATTCCATTAAAATATCTCAGCGTGGTTGGTATTAATTGGTTAATTTTTAAGATGAATTTTGAAAAGAAGAAAATTCTAGAATATATCTAACATATCCCTGAATTTTAAAGAGAGGTATTCAAATGTTTTTTTAAGTGGTTTATGCCACAGGGTAGTGATATGCGTCATGTGTGGTTACAATTCATTGATTTGTTAACTACCACTGGCTAGCACACTTGCTGTGTGAAAAGAAAGCCGAGTGTGTAAGTCTTTCCTGTCAGTACATAGCCTCTACACTACCAAGACTCCTGCAGTGCCTCCCCGCGACAGTGCACGTAAACTGGGGTCTAGCACCTCAGGCTAAACTGCAGGAGATCTCGGAGCAGCAAGGGCCCTAGAGATGCAGTGTGTAGGCCCACCGGTGTGTGGATATGCCCTAGCACTCATCAACCTTGTCCCAGCTATGGGTAAATAAACGGTTAGATGAGAGTCGTAGCCCAGTAAGGCAACTCATCTAGGAGAAGGTAAACTTCGAAAACAAACCTGGATAGAATGGATTCATAAGCTCAGGACAGCAGCCCTTCTAGAGAATGGAAACCTTGACTACAAATTCCCTGGCCCTCCAGGTTGGAGTGTTGGGCATGGGGTTAACTCCTCCATCCTGTAAAAACAACCACAGTTACAGAAACCACAACAAATGAAATTAGATTACCCTCTGTTATAGGTTCAACGGGGGACTCAAACCTCAGCGGAATGACTTCTCCTAGTGAAAGCCCTATTGTGGAAACTAGGAAAATCAATATGAGTCTTCTAGGACCTAAAGCACACATACATATAGGAGCCTGGAATGTTCTAACCATGTATGAAACATCAAAGACTGCACAGGTCATCAAGTAAATGCATCACTACAGGTTCAGACATTCTTGGTGTGAGCGAATGTCGTTGGACTGGCTCAGGAAATACCAGAACAAATAGTGGAAACATCATCCTACACTCTGGAAACATTGACAAACATATTAATGGTGTAGCAATAATTATATGCAAAGAAAAGGCAAAATCATTACTAGAATGGGAACCAATCAGTGAAAGATTAGTAACAGCAAGATTTAACTCCAACTACTGTAAACTTTCTATCATACAGTGTTACGCACCAACAAATGATGCGGAAGATGAGACTAAGGATGATTTTTATGAACAGCTACAGACTGCCATTTCCAAAGTACCTCAACACGACATGCTGGTAATAATGGGAGACCTTAATGCTAAAGTAGGATCCGATAACACTGATGCTGAATATGTGATGGGCAGGCATGGTTGCGGGGTGAAAAATGAGAATGGTGAACGTGCTATCGATCTCTGTCTTTGCAATAAACTGGTGATAGGAGGGACCATCTTTCCACATAAAAACATCCATAAACTAACATGGAAATCACCTGATGGAAGAACAGTTAATCAGATTGACCACATATTGGTGAACAACAAGTGGCGTAGATCATTAAGAGATGTAGGAGTACTCAGGGGTGCAGATGTAAACAGCGATCACTATCTACTGAAAGCTACCATCAAACTAAAACTAAGAAAGGCACATATTGAAAATCAGAACAGAAAGAGAATAGACACAGCAAGGTTGAAGTCACCAAACGTCAAGAAAGCTTTTTGCTTAGAATTGAAAAATCGGTTTAGTGTGCTAGATAACTCTGATGATGGAGAAGATAGTGTACAAGAGAAATGGGATAGCATCAAAGATATTTATGTAAAGACGGCAGAAAAGACAGTTGGTCACAAGACAAAAAATAACAAAGATTGGTTAACATCGGAAACATGGCAAAAAATTGAAGAAAGAAAGACTATAAACCTAAAATCAGTAAATGCAAAATCCAAAAGGTTACAAGATCAACTGTAAGTAACATACAGAGCAAAAGACAAAGAGGTTAAGGGAGCTACCATTTGATTTTTATGGTGGGGGGCTAGGATGAAATTTGAAAAAAATAGGCAGGACAGGAGTTTTGAGTAAAAAAAAAGTCAGGATAAAGTAAAAAAAAAAAAAAAAAAAGGCAGGACCGAACAGAGTGAAAAATAAAAAGGCAGGACAGAGATTACAGCTAAAAAAAAATGCAGGACAAAAATTTTCATCCTAGCACCCACCCCCCCCCCCCCCCCCCATAAAAATCAAATGGTAGCTCCCTAAAAGAAGTGCTAGAAAAGATAAAGACAATATTTGGAGGACCTTGCAAAAGAAGCAGAAAAGGCAGCCATTCTCGGAGAGTTAAGTACAGTTTACAAAATCACCAAACAACTCTGTGGAACATCAAATGCACAGACAGCACATGTAAACGACAAAAATGGCAAAGCATTGAAAACAGAAAGGGAACAAGCAGAAAGGTGGGTCCAACATTTCAAAGAGGTATTAAACTGCCCTGAGCCTGATTTCATAGCTACCCCTGAACCATCAGAAAATGATTTAAACATCAACTCAGAACCACCAACTATAGATGAAGTAAGAAATGCAATTAAATCATTGAAGACGGGGAAGGCACCAGGCATTGATTCCATTCATGCAGAGATGTTAAAGGCAGACTTAGAAACATCATCCAAAGTACTCCACAATCTTTTCCTTGTCATCTGGGAAGGGGACATTCCATCAGACTGGAGCAAAGGCCTGATTGTGAAATTACCAAAGAAAGGCAATCTCCGCAACTGTGACAACTGGAGAGGGATTACTTTACTTTCTGTCCCTAGTAAGGTCTTTTGCAAAATTCTTCTAAAAAGAATTGATAAAATTGTAGATGAAAAGCTTAGAGAAGAACAAGCAGGCTTTAGAAGAGGCAGAGGATGCATTGACCAAATTTTCACTCTGAGGAACATCATCGAGCAATGCATTGAATGGAACACACCACTTTTCATTAATTTCATTGACTTCAAAAAGGCCTTAGTCAGTATTCATAGAGAAACACTTTGGAAAATTGTAAGATCATATGGAATTCCACCTAAGATATTGATGCTAATAAAAGCCTTCTACAACAGCTTTGAATGCAGTGTCATCCTTGACAGCTCTATCTCAGACTAATTTGAAGTAAAATCTGGTGTAAGACAAGGATGTATTATGTCACCAATCCTATTTGTATTGGCCATTGATGACTGGATACAAAGAAATACAACATCAGACAAGAAAAGGGGTATCCAGTGGACCATGTTTAACCAGCTAGAAGACCTTGGTTTTGCTGATGACATTGCCATATTATCAACAACAAGTGAACACCCCCAAGAGAAGACCAACATACTTACCAACTATGCAAAGCAAACTGGTCTGAATGCCTATGTCAAGAAGACCAAGGTAATGTCAATAAACACTAGAAATACAACATCAATAACAATCAATGATCTGCCAGTGGACAGTGTTGACGATTTCACCTACCTTGGAAGCATCATAAGCAAAGATAATGGAACAGGGAAGGATATAAAGGCAAGACTATCTAAGGCACGCGCAATATTTGCTAGACTTCATACAATCTGGAAGTCTAACCAGTACAGTTTAAGGACCAAACTGCGAATTTACAACAGCAATGTAAAATCTGTCCTACTGTATGGTTCGGAAACTTGGCGTGTTTTAGTGAGTGACCTTCAAAAAGTAGATGTTTTCCATACTAGCTGCCTTAGAAAAATCAACAAAATATTCTGGCCAAATAAGATCAGCAACAAGAGCCTTTTGAAGAAATGCAATGCTAAAAGTATAACAGCAGAAATCAAACAACGAAGATTTAGATGGTTAGGCCATGTACTGAGAATGCCACAACATCGCACACCTAAAACAGCTTTATATTGGACACCACCAGGGAAAAGGAAACCAGGGAGGCCTAGAATCACCTGGCGAAGAACTGTAACAGCAGAATTAGAAGCAATGGGCTACACCTGGGGTCAAGCCCAGTACATGGCTAAGGACAGAGAGAAGTGGAGGCAGTTTGTTGTGGCCTTATGTCCCACTTGGGATGAAGAGGATAAGTAAGTAAGTAATTGAAATGTTGGGTAATATCATGCGGTGGACAGACAAAAAAAAACTACCAACATTACAGAAGTAAGGAAACAGGTAATTTGGGGGAACAAACTGATTAATTTTGAAAATAAAACTATTATTTTTGAAAATTGGATTAAGAGTAACTTGATATTTGTCAATGATATAATATGAAAATGAAATGAAAATAAAATGCAAATCTCATTGTAATTATTTTAAAGTAGAAAAAGAACATCTTGTGACTGTTAAATCTATGTGTTACCTTGGAATAACTATAAATTGTTAGGAAGTTTAAGTCATTCAAAAAAAAATCTTATGGAAAAAGGAAGAAAGGCTTGGTTTAAAATTTAAAAAAACAGTCTCTTTAGATAATTCCTGCAGTATGCTTGAAAAATTATTTGATACTTTAGTTGTTCCAATAACTCTTTATGGAAGTGAAGTTTGGGGTGTAAGCCAAGTGTTTAAAGATTCAGATCCATTTGAACATTTACATATTAAATTCATTAAAGATATTTTAAATTATTAAAGCAATTTTAAATTATTAAAGAAATTTTAAATTATTAAAGAAATTTTAGGAGTACAGTGCAAAACAACAAATGTAGCCTGTTTAACTGAGACAAGCAGAATCCCTTTGTACTTTAAAATTCAGCTTTCAGCTATTAAATTTCTAAACCACATTGTAAACTCGCCTAACACTTTAGTCCATAAAATATATAATAATGTAGAGAAAACAAGTAAATGGGTTAACATTGTAAAAGATTGGTTAAATAAATTAGGTTTTGGTCATCTCACTTTTGATACTTTTAATTTAAAATATCACATAAATAGTATCCAACAAAGAATCTATGACCAGGCTTATCAAATTATGAATTGTTCTATCAATAAATGTGAAAAATTAAATTTCTTTTGTCATACTAAAAGAATTAGAAAAAGGCCCCCTTATATTGATATATGTAAATTCAAAACTGACCGATCAGTTTTCAGTAAATTTAAACTAAGTGCCCATTCCCTAGCAATTGAAAGAGGGCGTTATACCAACATTGAAAGAAGTAAACGCATTTGCTTATCCTGTAACAGACAAGACATTGAGGATGAATACCATTTCTTCTCAATCTGTCCATGCTTTACATCATTGAGGGATACCTATATACAAAATATTAATAAAAATCTTAATTTCAATTTTATTAAATTGCAGTCCACTATAACACTGAAGCATTTGACTGTACTTTTAAATAGCAGTCTACCAGTCATTATAAAAATCACCATAAAGTATATTAATGATTGTTTTTTTTATTGAGAACATCTGTATAACTTGTATTTCTTTTAATATGCAACCTAATTTTTGTTTGTGTTCTTTTTTAAATTGTTCATGAACATTAATAATGTGTTAACTGTTGATATTTATAGTCTTTTTTCGCTGTGAATACCACTGTCACTCTTATATAATTATAATCAATTTAACTATTGTCAGTTTATTGTCTTAATTTTGTATGCCATAACCATTTAATGTAAATGTGTTTGTGCTAATAAAATATTGTCTATTGTCTATTGTCTATAATAGACGACACTGGTAATATATCTCAACATTTTATTCTGGAAAAATTAGAATGCAAGAATAATTGGATTGCAGAAATAAATATTTAAAAAAGCCATTCCAAAAGACTGGCTTCAGATGTTACAGTCTGAAAATTCTATAAAAAGTATTGTAAATATCCTAGACAGAAACTAATCTGGAAAGGTAATTACATTGAGGCTTCAAGCTTTTCAACAAATATATTATATAAGTCAATTTGTAAAGACAAAACTGAACCATCAATTGGTGTTAGCAAATGGATGCGTATTTTACAAATCAATGAGAACCTTAGTATTACAGCAGATTCCAACGAGTATGAAGCTACAGGTAGATTATTTGGTTAGCTTCCTTGTTAGCTCAACCATGAAATGATTATTACCTCAAAATTGGGAGGAGCATAGCACCAATTCATCATCTAATGAAAACACTCATATCAATGGCCTGTTTATAATATGTATGTTTCATACAAACTGGTTTCCCTTAACAACTTTGCAAATTAAATTTCATTTCTTATAGTTTTTGATTGAATTAAAAAATTCTATGTATTACAATAAATTAGAAGGGGAGTAAGGTTTATGTTTTGTTCAAGCATGATGTACTCTTGTGTTGATTCAATGCTAAACAAATGGAAATTTTATAGAAAATCCACAGCATTTCCCCTTGCACTTTCATAGTTGGCAATTTAGTACTTGATATATGGAGGATTTTTTTGCAAGCAGTGCTAGCAATGATTTCATTAAAACAAGTTTATAAATTTAGATATTGGTCTAAACAAACATATATATGGACCAATTCAAGTACACCTTCTAGGGTGCGCTCGAATTTCGTGACTTCGGACGATTTTTTTAAATTTACATTAACGGTTGTCTAGGACTTTTGTAAACAATAAACGCTGGTACATCATAGAAAATCAAGTGAGTAGTCTATGCTTAAATTTTATAACAAAAATATCTGTGGATTTTCTACAAAAATCTTGGTTTATTTGCCACAAAATCCCGTTTACTTTTAAATGCAATAAAACTACAAATAATAATGCTTGATCGAAGTTTCCTCATTGTAAATGTACAAAATGGCCCATCTCTATTATTCATTATCTTTGCTGTTTTTATATTATTGCAGTTTGAAACATTCGTAATTCAAAGGCTACAGAAGGGGTCATTAACCTTATACATACACATAACTGGATTTATAAATGAACTGAGTAATTGATTGAAATAAAATTGGCAAATCAAACACACCTACAACATGCTTGTGAATTAGCTTATACTTATCAATAAATTTTAAATTTAGATTGAAAACTTATTTTTAAAACTGACTTGTAAAACAAGTTTTACAATGTTTATATTCTGTCACTAGTTCTGATTGGTTCTCTGTTTAACTATTGACTCCACCCAAAGGCTTGTGTACCTTATCTAATAATGATTTCATGGTTCAGCTAGCAAGGAAGCTAACCAAAGAATCTACATTTAACTTCATACTCGTTTGAATCTGCTGTAACCAACTATATGTTTTCATGTTTCATTATTTAGAAGAAAATAAGTTAAAAATATATAGATGGAAACTTTTACAATCCATATTAGGGGTCATCCATAATTGTCAACCATTTTCCAAAGTGTACAAAACGTACACTTTTTCAGACCCCCCACCCTCCCTCAAAAAGTGTACATCAACCATTTTCAGATTTCAAGAGAGGAATCAATCATTCTTAATAAAAAGAAGATCCTGTTTAATATATTTTAGTTTAATATAGAAATTTGCATTGAAAATAAACTAAAACATATCTGACTGTTTTATTTGATGACATCTGTCTGTGATGCTTGTGTTTTGTCAGAATAAAGTGTACAAAGATTAGTGTTTCCCCTATCACACAGTTGGAATGGTAACTCCAATGAAAAAGGGCACCTAGAGCATGCAAAAGATAAACAAAAGGGCACATAAATTATGCTATAAAGAATCAAAGAAGGGAAATGCATGGTTATATTGCATTAGTAAAGGATTGACTGACAGTTGTTGTGGAATCAGAGCTCAAGACAGCAATCAATAAAAGAGTAATGTTTTAAAAACATTTAAAGTTTTTAAATTTCCCGCCTGTATTTCTATTTAAAAGGTCCCTGTAAATTTGCCATTCATGGCACCAAGGATTTGTATAGTAAGTCTTACTATACAAATCCTTGGTTTATGTATATATACTGGATATTTTTTAAGTTAAGGTTAAACCTCATATGGAGGTGCTCCTAATTAAAAGAGGCTTATACTAAAAAAAATAAGTTTGCTTCCGGTTTACTGGTTTACTATTTTGAAATGCATTACAAGAAAATTAATCGAAGGACCAGTTTAAAATCTTTTCACAAAATGGCGTCTTGTCAAAATCAAAACATTCAAAGAATTTAGTGTTTCCATCGATTTTGTTTATTAAACAGAGTGAAACGATAACGATCTATAATAAAGCAGGTGAAATTGACAATCGGGGGTACTGAGAAATGCTTGCAAACTTTTTGTTTAAATAATTTTACTAGTTCACATTTTTGAAAGATTTAGTTTTCATATGATTTGATCTTTTAATCGTTCAATCCGGATTGAGGAGAATTATGATAACGAAATAAATATCATCAAGTTAAAATAATAAAGAAGAAATAAGAAGAGAAACACACCCAAGCCAATTCTCAATTTTATACATCGACCTTTCCTACCATGCCTACGGACACGAAATAAATTTCGGAAATAAAAAAAAAAGCGTACGGTAAAAATGTTGATTTTTTAACCCCCTCCCCCCGAGTGTACGTTTTGTACACTTTGGAAAATAGTTGACAATTATGGATGACCCCTTACCAACAAAACAATTATTGTTTAAATGGAAACAGAAGAATGACAGTCTTTGTAATGTATGTAACGAAGAAGATGGTTATAACCACTTTTTTTATTTCATGTCGAATTTTAGACAAATTTTTGAAAAGTATTTATGAGTTAATGATAAAATCAAATTTAAATTTTAGAGTATCATTAAAGCAATTAGTATTTGGGATAGACGAATGTGAAAGTTTATTTTGACCTAATTACATTGTTGTTTTGTAGGTTTTACGGGTCCTACATGTGCCTTGAATGTTGACGAATGTGAAAGTATATTTTGACCTAATTACATTGTTGTTTTGTAGGTTTTATATAAAAAAAATTGACAAAAATTATTTTTGTCTGAATTATTTCCTAACATTCATAGGTTTTTCCATATTCAAATCATATTATGTATCTAATCAGAAATTGACAAAGGTAAATGTTTATCAAATTTTTGTTCGAGAATACATAAAAAGATACAACGAAAACAGAACATTGAAACTTAATCCATTCTTAGAGTCACTAAAAAGAAGTTTAGAGTAGACGAATGATAGAATAAAACATAATGTATTTAAATGTTGTACAATTGTATTTCAAGAAATTTATACATATCATTATAATATATACATATATATTAGCAGCTGATTGCTAACCTGGGTAATCAGTGGAATATTTAACAGGATGCATCAAGAAAAGCTTGGTTTCTTGGTGTAACAATGTAACAAGCATATTTGATGAATAAATATATAATGTTGGTAAAAAAAATACAGGCAAAACTGTAGGGTAGATGAAATGCTGCAAAAAGTTAGCACCTAGAATCAATAATGCAATACCATCCTGTATTATTTGTTTAATTAGACAATGAATATTAATTTATTAGCTCTTCTCTTGGTACTTTCTATTGAACCTTCTGAGAAAAGGGACCAGACAATCTTTCAGAAAACCCCGACTTCTTTTTTTGTTGATCAGGCACTGATAAAGGTCTTCGAACTCTAAGTAGCAGCTTCAAGCTCCTAAAAATTATATGTGTTGAGCTATGTATACTCCATGTGTGGGTGAATTTGGTAAATCGCTGCTTAATTTAGGAAACTTTATAATTTCAAAATTGAAATCATTTTGTTTGTCATACACTGGTATTGATATGACCACAAAAATCAAATTCGGGTTATATGTCTGTTGTCTCTAGTTTACAATTAATGGAACCCAATCAGAAAACTTTGTATTTTTAATGGATTGATTGATTGGTGATTGGTAATTGCTTCACACTGAATTAGCACAAGGATATATGGCGGCGACATTGTTAATGGAAAGAACATGTTCAATACACCTGTATGTAAAATCAAATGATATAACTGCTTTGGTCATACCCTTCCAAAAACGTACACGTTAAGACAGGGGGAGACCACTCCCCTCTCAATTCACTTATTATTGGTGTATTATTATATAATTTTCTACAAGTTACGCTCCATATGGTCTTATTATCTTGATGCCAAGTTAAAGCCTCTTAAATGAAAACAAGTCTAAATATATGGGTAGATTTATATATCACAAAAATACATAAAAGCATAAAGTTACGTTCTTTATAAGTAATTAACTGGCTTTAGCCAATTAAAAGTACACGTTCATCAGTTGACAAACGAAATGTTGTTTTCTAATTATTAAGTTTGGTCACGCCTTGGATTTCACGATCAAAATGAAACTTTGAATGATCTTTCAATAATAATACTTTTTCAAAAATGTTCTGAACTTTTTCAAGTAACAGCATAATTTTGTTTTACATGTACTATTCAACACAATAAAGATTAAGTTTCAATTATACCATTATACATTGTAATGCTTGCATTATAGATACAAGATTTTAGATAATCAAATATGTTGTCCTCCGACATAACTAAGTAGACATTGATTGTCGAAATGCGAATCTAGTGCATTAAAGTTTATACTGTATTTTATTTTAGTGGTTTCAAGATTATAGACAACACATGTTACCCCCATGATTTACTTTTATACAAGTTGGTTGGCTGGCAGGTTTATCAAACACATTTTGGAAACCAGATATCACAATGAAGATTGTGGTCAACTTTAATTTAATATGACCTTGTAGTTTCAGAGCAAAAGATTTTTGTTTGTTAAGCTTGACAGACAACAACCAAGGATGCCAAGCAAAAAGGAAAGATTGCTTTGCCCTTGGATTTTATATGCAACTGTTGTACCCTTTAAATGAGGTATTGGCCAACAGACTATTGCCAGACTAAAAGTTTAAATCATAAGGTCTTGGTAAAGAAGTAAGCAATACATGAATATTTAAATCAAATTTCACCAGATGCTCCACAGGGCACAGCTTTATACGACTGCAGAGGTCGAACCCAGAAAAGTTGGGGCAAGTATGGACACTACATTCAAGCTTGATACAGCTCTGAATTTGGATTGTGATTAAATAGTTGACACAGCATAGGTTTCTGACACAGAATGAATGTGGTCTAATGAAATTAACAATTTTTTTTTTGCTTTAGAGCAATACATTTTTTTATTTTAATTTCTGACATCTGAAATGAGAACAAATATGACCTCCCCCCCCCCCCAATTTTTTTTCACCTACCGTCCCTTATTTAAAAAATAATCAATTAAAATTTCTAATGGAGTTTGCAACAATAACTACTCATTTAAATACATCATAAAGCATTAAAATATAAAATGACATACAGTCATGGTTAAAATTAATATTAATTAATTGTAACTTCTAAAAATAAATTTACAGCTAATGATCTCAAGACAATCATAATTTCTTAATTATTATATGTACTTAAATCAAAATATTTGATATTTCTAGAAACAGTTTAAAATATTTCATACTAGAACTAGCAAACAAATAGCAAAGAGTACCAACATTAAACAAATACTAAAGTATTTGTCCATTTACCAGGAAACCCATGTTTTCTCACTTTTTGTCCCTAATTCCTAAACAGATTGAGTCATAACTCCACAACTCCAATCCTTACCATCCTTTTGTGGTGTGGAAACTTGTGATACAATTTCAGGCAATTCTATACACTGTTCAACAAGTTGTTGTCTGGACACTTGAAAAATGCTTATTTGGGCCCATTTCATACCCCTAAACCATAACCCCCAAAATCAATCTCAAACTGCCTTCTCTGGTTTCAAACCTTGGGTTTAAGTTTTAAAGATTTATATTTACTTATACTTAAGTTATTGGCAAATTTCCCATTATGCTAATATTATTGGCAAATTTCCAATTATACTTAAGTTATTGGCCCAATGGAGTTTATTATACTAAAGTTATTGACAAATTTCCAATACACATATTTAAAAGCAGTGTGAATTAGTTCAAACATTACTTTTGGATTACCTCCCTTACACTGCTTTCAAATTGTCTTAACTGTCCTTTAACCAGAATAAACCCTTGTGTTCCCCATTTTTGCCCCTAATTCATAAACTGTTTGAGCCATAAACCCCCAAAGTCAACCCTAACCATACTTAGTAGTATGGAATCTTGTGGTATAATTTCAGAAAGATTCATCCACTTTTACACAGGTTATTGTCTTTTAACTACAAAAATGCTTTTTTTTTTGCCCCTTTTTGGCCCTTTCTTCCTAGACGGTTTGCCCCATAACCCTTAAAATAAATCCCAACCTTCTACCTATGGTATTAAACATTGTGGTATAATTTCAGAGCAATTGAAATACTTCTACACAACTTATTGTCCTAAAACTAGATAAATGCTTGTTTTAGGCCCCTTTAGGCCCCTCATTCCTAAACCTTATTGACCATAACCCCCAAAATCAATCCAAACCTTCCTTTTGTGGTAATAAACATTGTGTTATGTTAATTTTATTGATTTCTATTTATCTATATTAAAGTTATTATCCGGAAACAAACTGTCTACAGATGAAGCTGAAGACTACAATGACGACGTGATACCAATATACGACCAAAAAATTAAAAGGTTGTATAAAAATCTGAACACTTGATGTAGGCTTAGCACAAACTTACTGTTTTGGCTTAGCAAAATGCATCTAAAACTATTTAGAGAAAACTGTATGGCAATAAACATAGAACTAACACTACAGAGATTTTTATGTTTTATTTGATTTTATATCACATTGATCAGTTGACTGATTCAGTCATAACATTATTAGCAGAAAAATATCAACAAAAAACAATCCAACAAAGTATTAAATCATCCGTTAAGAGTCTCAGGTCTTGTGGGTCTGATTTCATTTGTACAATACCCAAAGATTTTTATCAATGATATTCTAGAAATATACAAATTCAATAAAAAAGACCCCTATTCAAACAGATTTTAAAATGGAAATTAAATATACAAAAATGTCAAAGTATTAACATTAGGCTCACAATTTACAATGTGCACTAATTAAAAATTGAGGAACATAATTAAATATCTAATGCAGCTATGGAAAATATGTCTGAAATAAAAATTAGAAAAAAACAACCAGTAAACACAAGTCTTGAAGAATTTATGCTGATAATTTGATAAATTTAAAGGTATGTTGAGAAAAGAATATAAAACAAAATTTTGATTCAGAGGTAATCACATTTTGCTACCCCTTAAAATATAAAGAGTAATGCTTTTCAGACAACAAATATTTTTAAAGCTATGGAAAATTCTGTGCCAATCAAACCCAAAATATAAGCACACATGGTCTGGTACCACATTTTAACATAGTGAAATAGATGTAATCATTCAAAGAATTAACTTTTATGATGGAATTCTTTAAATGACATAACAAATCGCCTTTTCAGAATTTAAAGTATTCTGGGTAATATTTTCAAAATTGTACACAGACACATTTTAATTGGTTTCCTTTTTGGTATACAAACAATAAGATTACCCATGGAAAAGGTGAATTTGAAATGTAATGATAATGAGGAGCATCAATACAGTTAGGTCCTTATTTAGCATAGAAAATTGAAATATAACAAATAATCAGATTTTCTTATAAGGGACTTATCATTATTTACCTGGGAGGGGAGGCTGGTCATTTTGATATCAAATATATAAAATTTTCTTGATCCCCCCCCCCCCCCCCCCGCCATAAAATTTATCTGTTTTTATTTGATCCCCCCTGTAATCAAAGTGATGGAAATCACTCATGGAAAGATTAGAAGAGTAGTTTGAATTATTTCATCTTAAGGTATGGTGGGGAAAAATGAACATTTATAAAGCACTATTGCTGAAAATTGCATTTACAGCAGGTCTTAGAAGGAAACTTGCTTTTCCAGTATGAGGATAAAATGAGCTCAAATTAAATAATATGGGTCTCTTAATTTGCATAATTTTATTTAAACTGCAGTTTATATCTTATCGAAATTATGTTGCCGGTTCTGAACATGTTTAAAAAAAAAAATGCAAAAATTCTTCTAGTAAATGTTACCAACTATCCTTGTAAGACATAAATCTGGACCAACAGCTTTAAACTTTAAAGTGTCAATAAAAAAAATTGAAAAATGTTGTTTTGGGGCATTTTGTAAGTTGAAACAGAGGTTATATGGCATTGAAGATTAAAAGTTTTAGAGTGCCTTTTTATCAATTTTTAAAGTATTTTTCAACACAGGGCATTGAAAATGTACTTTTTCAACGTAAACCAATTAAAAAACTTATCTTATTGGAATGTGGATTCTTTCTTCATTGCAAAAATATATATTCACTTCTTATAAAGATTCAAATGACTAAAATAGACCTAATGATTGATGGGAAATAAACTGATAAACAATGGTTTGTTATAATTAAAAGTTTTAAAATTTTTAAACTGTTTCAAGCCAATTCCTGATAAAAAAAAAAAAGTGTACTCATTTAATTGTTGATTAATTACAGATAATTATTGGCCTTACTTGAATACCTTTTATTTATTCGCGTCATATTTAAATTCATATTTCATTTTTTTTTAGATCTTGTTAATCCATTAATCATTTATCTTTCAGATATAATTTACAGAATCACCTTATGTAATGTAGATCAAAAGTAATTGGCAATAAATAAATCTATCATCCTTATAAATATCAAATATCTAATATACACATTTGTGTATTCAATTATGAGGTCAAATACTTGGTGTATTAAGATTTATATATGTATAGAGTGGTCTGTATAATTATGCAAGACTGAGGTTGATAGGTAATGTGGTCAATTTGATTGGCAGTTTAGGAGGTGGGGCATTGTAATTAAAAGTCCACCTTGTCTCTGATTGTTTAGTGATAATGACAGTTGTCAATCATACTAGTTGAATCAATACCCAGTTACCTAATCAAAATGTTTTTTAAAAAGCCTGCACATCAACACACCTTAATGACATACATTCTTGAATGAACTGCTCCAATAATATACCCAGTTTTTTTCAGTTTATATGTGTTTTATGTGCACATGCATGAGAACCATAGGGAACTATATTTCAGTGTGAATACATCTAGTAACAGTAGCTAACCTGTCCTGTTGTTAGGGAGGCCAGTGCCTAAGTAAAGATTTAGAACAAGTTCTAATCTTTCCAAAAACATTTAAAAAATGTGATCCCCCCTCTAACATTGTCTAATAAACATGCCAAAATTTTAACATGCAAAACACTTGTATCATGTTATTTCACAGAAATATTGTAAACATAAAATATTCTCAGTGGATTCAGTCCAAAACCATATTTGAGGGAAAATTGCCTTGACATACATGTAGGACTCTTCCACGAATATTAGTGGGTAGGGCAAGCCAGTGCTTTGGGAGGCTAAATTTTCTGATTTTTTTTCTAATTCCCTTTATCTATTGGGCTATTAAAGAAAACTTTTTAAAACAGTAAAAGCACATTATTTACTAAGAGGGATCTATTTCTTGTCATACTTCATTTCATTTATAAATGTGTGACATTTCATTTATAAATGTGTGATAGTAACCCAAAATTTTGATTTATTAGCCTAAAAAAAAACTTTGAGGGAATGAGAGCTAGGTATAGATGCCCAAAGGAATCTGATATTAATGATAAAAAAGGGTACATTAGTGTGTTCCGCATCTCAGAATAATCTATTGTATCAATATTCAACTGTTTGTATCCAGAATATTTGACCATTTATTGGAGAATTTATTGCTCTACATTATATTCTTTCATGATGCAGTGTGATTTGAATGTTTGGACAAAATTTTACACAAATCGCTGTAGATTTCATTTTAATTTATACTTATAATAATTTCTTTCAAACTTTTAGGCTGATTATAACATAAATTGGCACTAATGCTTGTTATTAATGTAGTGAATGCAGTGATATTATTCGGGTTATGAAGCACCTATGCATTCTGAATGGGATAAAATGACACAAAATGACAGCTTACTACATCACCAAAGTTATGGGAAATATCTTACTTATAGATACATTGTGTATGTATGGTGGTAAAATATATTTCCATTTGACTGTTGTAATGTTCTTCTTGACATTTTGTCTCTTGAAATATTTAAACTACTCATTTCCAAGTGCAAAAAATATATTGATCCCCCACTTTGAGTTTATAAAAAAATTTAAACCCCCCTTTTCCACAAACTACATTTTTTTTTATCCCCTCTGTATTTTGACCACCCCACCCTCCCAAATAAAAAATGATAAGTCCCTAAGTGATAAATAAATTTATTCCATTTGTTGCAATGAAAATTATGAAATACCAAGACTTCTTATATAATTAAACTCTGAAATTTCACTTAAATAAATCCATTTACACAATTTCACTTTTGGTCGCTTGTTATAGTTTTTCAATATCTGAATTCTTTAATTAGCAATTTTACAAAGTATATAAAAAAACTTGTTAATGTAAATTCATATCACAGCTTCATTGATTAGCAAGAAGTTACATCATGCAATATTAGTAATATGAAATTATCAATACATTTGTACAATCCCTTTTTTATTTTATGTAGAAGTGCTTAGGTAAAAACTGGGAAGACCGATAAGATGCAATGTATATAACATCTATTCATGTATGCAAAGTTAATACATCAAGTATTGCACCATGATCAAAATTCTTAAACAAAAAGTAAACAGATTATAGAAAATCAGAGAACTATTTTAATGGAGGTACTTAAAATAACTTGAGTAAATCAACCCAAGTCTACCTACAGATTACCCTGATATAACAGAATAAAAAACATAAAAATCAACAATATAACATGAACACTTTCCTATGCTATCAATAATTCTTTAAACATGTCATATAAGTGACCACCTTTTATTGATTTGAATTTAATGATGAACTTAAACAACCATTTATTTTTCACCTACTTTCGTACTTGACATTGCTTCTCTAACTGCCAAGATATCAATGACTAGTTTCTTTAAGTTCAATGCATTTTTTTTGTGAATTTGGACAAATTTTAAAGCTCAAGCACAATATAATAATGTTAAAAAATCTAACTTGATTACCCCCTTCAACTGTATCATATGTTTCTGTTGCAAAAAATGGGTGTAAATTACAGAAAAAAATATTCAAATACAATTTTTTATAATCTTAGTATTTTTCAAACTGTGAAAAAGTTATAATTGAGATTGTGATCTTTACATATTGTTTCATGGCATTTTCTGTTTAAATATCCTTATCCAATATGGAAACTCCTGGCATGAAACCAGAGAAAAATATGCAAAATTCTCATTATTTAATCTACTTATGACAATCATATTTCAGCGTATGAAATTTGAAAGGAAAAAATAGAAAAATAGAAAAGAATAAAACTGATAAATTCATTCAATGTGTGCCTTAGATATTATTTGCTTGTTGATGCACTGTATATAATCATTCCATTAATACCCGATACCAAAAGAAGCTATCATGTTTCTAGCAAGAAGGTAAAAATACTCAACATAATTTTACAAATAATGTTAAAACATTAATGTTGTGTTTGTGTTTGAAGACTGACCTATTTAAAAAGTTATACTAATAGCAAGTTAATTCTAAAATAATGCAAGTCTTCTAAATTCTAAAGTTAGCTCCTTAAAGGAGAGAGCTGTTTTAGATTTTGCACTGATAATCGGTTTCAACAAACACTTCATGGAAGGCTTATGTCAGCAGGTAATGTCTGCTTGTTTGATACTGTGGATTTATCTATTTTGATGGGTATCAATTTTTGTGGATTGTTGAGAACTTGCATATTCATGGTTTTGCCAATATCTGTATACAGTAACAAATCCTATTGAAAATGTATTATTCGTTGAACATTTGAACTCGTGGTTCAAGTGTAAACCACGAAACCAACAAAAATGTGTATCTAACCAATAATAATGAATACACAGTAATCCTATTCTGTTTCTGTAATATCAGCAATACAAATAAAAGGGTATCACAGAAAAATAGGTGATAATTATAATCATCTATTGTAGACTATGGTATTATTTCTACCTATAATAGGCCAGTTCAATGAAAAAATATATAAACACATGAATGACAATAAATTATTAAACTGGTGTGGCACAGTGAAGTTCTATTTAGCCATAAAGGAAGCTGTAAGGTCATTTATTGGCACAACAGATATGTAATTTCAGTCATAATTGATACTTCATCTTAATAACAAACAAAAGCAAGCATAAAGATGAGATTCTTTCAAAAAAGATTATCACAGGAATGGAACATACTTTATATCCTAAAATACAGATATAAATGCAAACTCATAATCTGTCTAAATGCCAAATCCATCTTTTACACGAGTGATCAAAACTATGTGATAGCCATTGCTGTTTTAGAAGGTTATATCTTTCTTGGCTCAGGAACAAAGGCTTTCCTCTCCTACAAAATCAGATATATATTAGACATAAATTGTTGACACAGAGATATGTTTTGCCTGTGTGATGAAATTTTGATAGTACATGTATAATGCAAGTGTTGAAATTAAAATGTCAATACTTTTTTTCAATTATATTACCTAATAAATCCAAACTATACAAAATATTCCAAAAAGTCAATGAACCATGGATTAAGATGAAAGGTTAAATAATCTCCCTCAAGTTGAGAAAAGCAAATGCTTATCCACTGCATGCCAAATAGTTGACTTGATCTTAAGTGAGGCCTTCAAAATGGGCCTGGCTATGCCCCACCCTTAATCTGCCTCTGGGGACTGAGATAAGGTTAACATGGCTGAGGTACTTACTTTAATTCTCTGTCCTCCTCTCCATGATCATCTAGGTAAATAGATCCCCATAGTGTGGCCCTTGGACCTCTGATTACTACCACTGTACTGGAGTTGATCAGTAGAAACATTCCAGTACCAGCTCCACACTGTACAGAATGCTACAAATATTAATCCAGGCAGCTTTTAATTTTCAGCAATTTAAATGTTATTTATCATATACTGTAAATTCAGAAATTATTGTGTGCATCTATTATTGCTATTTTGTCATTTCAGAATTAAATGCGATTTTAAATTTTAAAATTTTGAGAAAAATCCTGTTTTAAAATGTGAGTTTAAATTATTGTGTTTACAACTCTGTCGCATTTTTCACAATAATAAAAACCTTGCATTAAGGTAGATCATAAGTAAATGTTTTTTGAGACAGAATTTTCTTATAATTTGCCAAAATGAAGATTTTACTATGCTTTTTTCAAAAATATAATAAAAAGTATGGGTCACCGTGCTATTTTTCAAGCTATGAGTCCTTGAAAATTGCCTAAATTTGGTTAGTTTGTTCATAAAAAAAACTTTAAGAGAGCATAAAAAAAAATTGTGAGAAGATAGGTTTCATAATATGTTTTAAGAAAATATAAAGAAAACATGGTGTCACCGAACTTGTTTTCTTGCCACAAGTGAAAATAAAAAAAATCCCTATTAGCCCAGTATAATTTTTGTACTAAAAGAGTTATCTCCCCTTAAATGGCTCATTTGAAAAAAAAGTTTTTTAAAGCCAAAAAGTTGATATTTGTTAAAATATTTTGGATAATAGTATAAATTAACAAGTTTTCTTTATATAAATAAACAATCTAACCATTAAATTGCAAATCTGTTTCCAAATTTGCTGATTTGGGCAAATAACTAATTTCGTACAGATTGTACAATCCAAGATGGCGGTATACCATGGGTCTACCTTAATTTTTGAATTTACAGTATAGGATGTCATAACATCACATCTTCTATTAAAAATGACGTCATCCATCAATATTATTGTATTTATTGTTTATTTTTATACACAACTTGGCAAGAAATTCAAGTGTGCAATAAATTTTTTATAGAGTTCAGTACTGACCTCTACAAATCCATAAATGGTAAGTAAAATCCATTGAGCATCTGGCTTTAGGCCTACCCTAATTCAATTTTACTAACCCCTTCAGTTCTTAAGGCGGTTCAGTAAGAACCATATAACTTATAAAATGGTATTTCATCTCCTAATTTTGAATATGCTAGACTTATATTGTTGATTTATTATAACTCATTGGGTGCAAATTTTCTCAGATTTCTTTGAAATAGAATAGTTCAGTGACACACAAATTTCTCAACGGCTTCTCTGTTCAATTTGTTTTAAAAAAAACACTATGAAATGCGATTTTAATTTCGTCTATAAAATTAAATAAATTAAAAATATTTACTGTCGATTTTCATTTATTTTTGTGGGTATCAATTACCAACTAATCCTAATCTTAGAAAAGATAGTCCCTACTTCCCTACTATCAAATGTAATTGTATCACAAATTAAATACTACTTCACTTACATGTACACACTCATAACTACTTTGTTGTTGACAACATGACTGTCTAAAACAGAGGTACTGTCCACATACAAGACAGAGAGCAGGATCCTTGGGTACACTACTACACAAATACATAACATTTCACTTACATGTACACACTCATAACTACTTTGTTGTTGACAACATGACTGTCTAAAACAGAGGTACTGTCCACATACAAGACAGAGAGCAGGATCCTTGGGTACACTACTACACAAATACATAACATTTCACTTACATGTACACACTCATAACTACTTTGTTGTTGACAACATGACTGTCTAAAACAGAGGTACTGTCCACATACAAGACAGAGAGCAGGATCCTTGGGTACACTACTACACAAATACATAACATTTCACTTACATGTACACACTCATAACTACTTTGTTGTTGACAACATGACTGTCTAAAACAGAGGTACTGTCCACATACAAGACAGAGAGCAGGATCCTTGGGTACACTGCTACACAAATACATAACATTTCACTTACATGTACACACTCATAACTACTTTGTTGTTGACAACATGACTGTCTAAAACATAGGTACTGTCCACATACAAGACAGAGAGCAGGATCCTTGGGTACACTACTACACAAATACATAACATTTCACTTACATGTACACACTCATAACTACTTTGTTGTTGACAACATGACTGTCTAAAACAGAGGTACTGTCCACATACAAGACAGAGAGCAGGATCCTTGGGTGAACTACTACACAAATACATAACATTTCACTTACATGTACACACTCATAACTACTTTGTTGTTGACAACATGACTGTCTAAAACAGAGGTACTGTCCACATACAAGACAGAGAGCAGGATCCTTGGGTACACTGCTACACATACCACACTGTCTACTGTTGTAACTCTGGAATATCTTGTAATAGTGATGAGGTAGTACAATCAACTGTGGGGGATGCCATGTAGGTGTGTACATCAATAAACTCTGAAATATACAAACATGTTTTTTACTCTTTATTCGGGTTATTGTCTCTTTGACACATACCCGTTTTCCATTCTCAATTTCTTCAGAATAAAGGAGACATGTATTGCATGTAAATCAATTGTGTTAAATCTAGCATAGGAAATGTCATGTAAAAGGTGCACATCAATTAAAACTGTACTTGACACTACATCACAGATGACTTGCTACTGTCAATGCCATATTTAGATCTACATTATACAACTTTAGGTTTTACAGCAGGCCTGATACATTTTGTGTACCATAATAGAAAAGAAATACTCCCAAAAGAAAAACTTTCATTTGCACACTATAATTAATTTATGAATAAGGCTGACATATTCATTACAATTTCGTACACTTACTACATATATTTTCAATGTTGGTTTATAAAGCTGACTAGTTCTGATCTCCAGTTATAATAAATGATATCCTTATCCTATCCTGAACTTACTTTAGAATCTGTTCACTGTTAATTGATAAAGCTGATGATTTCTGATCTCCAGTTATGGTAGTGATAAACTTATACTTGTACTATACATGTTGAACTTACCTTAGAATCTGTTGGCTATTGATTTATAAAGCTGACAAGTTCTGATCAACTGTCAGGGTAGTGATACAATGTGTTATACTTACTTTAGAATCTGTTTGTTGTTCGTTGATAAAATTGACAAGTTCAGAGCACCACAAACGTATCAATGTCATGGGTTCCTCTATAGTCATGGTAGTGTTTACCTGATACTTATAGTATGTGTTTAACTTACTTTAGAATCTGTCGGCTGTTCGTTGATAAAGTTGACAAGTTCAGAGCACCATAGACGTGTCAATGTCATGGGTTCCTCTATTAACCAATTCAAACATGTAGCAGAACTACTGTCAAAACCATTATATAATCCAAGGTAACTGATCAGAATCTGGAACTCTGTGGCATCCTCCTATAAAAGAATCAAACTTTATTGCAACTTAACAGATTTAAACAAGAGGGAAAAAGGTTATAGCTATAAAATTTGAAATAAAAACAAGAAGATGGAAATTGATAGGCCATGTCTCAAGGAAGGAACAAGCAAACATCGCTAGAGTGTCACTGAGATGGACTCCAACTGGCAAGAGGAAAAGGGGAAGAATAAAAGAAACATGGTGAAGAACAGTGGAAAGCGATATGAAGGAGAAGAAAGCACAAGACAGAGTGATATTGAGAGAGCTAGTGTCGGCCTTATGTGCATCAAAGCACGAAGAGGATTAAGTAAGTATAAAATTTTAATGTATAATACTAAAAAAAAAAATGGTCCAGATTTTTTATTTAATACTATAAATTCATAAATTTTTGAGTGTTCTATTGTGATTGTTGAAAAATTGACATAGACATGATATTATCTATTGCGTTTACGGGAAATGAAAGAAGGAGTGGTACAAAATACTAAATTCAATGCATTTCTTAAAATTTTGGGACATCAATCATATCACAAGTTTTGAAATAATAAAACAGCTCATTATTATGACATTAATACTATAAAATAAAATGACTATTGTGCAAACAATAAACTTTAATAATTTAATTTTGGATGTAACGCATCTTCTGATTGGCTGATGTTGTTTTGTTTATCAGCCCATAGACATAATTTTGTCATGTGACCGTGACGTAATCAATGTTTTTTTCTGATTTACTCCTGTTTAAAAAATATTTTTTCTGCCTATTTGAAATAACATAAAAAATGTGGTGCACACTTTGAATAACCCGCTACGCAGTATATTCAGTGTGCACCACATTTTTGCTGTTATTTCTTCATAGACAGAAAAAATATTACAGTCATTCCTTAAATAAAAATATACAGGAGAAATAAGGAAAAAAGACAAACCTTAGGGGGTGGGAATTCTTCCTCAAACAAATGGAACCTGATAAGAGATGCTGTCTTCAGGAATGGTAAACAATAGTCCTGTACAGCATAGTCTACACTCTGTGGTGACCAAACACTCTGACAAATCTGTAAAATAACATGTAAAATACAGCATAGTATACACTCTGTGGTGACCAAACACTCTGACAAATCTGTAAAATAACATGTAAAATACAGCATAGTATACACTCTGTGGTGACCAAATACTCTGACAAATCTGTAAAATAACATGTAAAATACAGCATAGTCTACACTCTGTGGTGACCAAACACTCTGACAAATCTGTAAAATAACATGTTAAATACAGCATAGTATACACTCTGTGGTGACCATACACTCTGACAAATCTGTAAAATAACATGTAAAATACAGCATAGTCTACACTCTGTGGTGACCATACACTCTGACAAATCTGTAAAATAATATGTAAAATACAGCAGAGTCCTCACTCTTAGGTGACCAGACACTTTGGGAAATTTGTAAAATAACATGTAAAATACAGCCAAGTCTACACTCTATGGTGACCATAAAATTTGACAAATCTGTAAAATAACATGTAAAATACAGCAAAGTCTACACTCTTAGGTGACCATGCACTCTGACAAATCTGTAAAATTACATGTAAAATACAACATAGTATACACTCTGTGGTGACCATACACTCTGACAAATCTGTAAAATAATATGTAAAATACAGCAAAGTCCTCACTCTTAGGTGACCAGACACTTTGGGAAATTTGTAAAATAACATGTAAAATACAGCCAAGTCTACACTCTATTGTGACCATAAACTTTGACAAATCTGTAAAATAACATGTAAAATACAGCAAAGTCTACACTCTGTAGTGACCAAACACTCTGACAAATCTGTAAAATAACATGTAAAATACAACATAGTCTACACCCTGTGGTGACCAAACACTCTGACAAATCTGTAAAATAACATGTAAAATACAGCATAGTCTACACTCTGTGGTGACCAAACACTCTGACAAATCTGTAAAATAACATGTAAAATACAGCATAGTCTACACTCTGTGGTGACCAAACACTCTGACAAATCTGTAAAATAACATGTAAAATACAGCATAGTCTACACTCTTAGTTGACCAAACACTCTGACAAATCTGTAAAATAACATGTAAAATACAGCAGAGTATACACTCTGTGGTGACCAAATACTCTGACAAATCTGTAAAATAACATGTAAAATACAGCATAGTCTACACTCTGTGGTGACCAAACACTCTGACAAATCTGTAAAATAACATGTAAAATACAGCATAGTATACACTCTGTCGTGACCAAACACTCTGACAAATCTGTAAAATAATATGTAAAATACAGCATAGTATACACTCTGTGGTGACCATACACTCTGACAAATCTGTAAAATAACATGTAAAATACAGCATAGTCTACACTCTGTGGTGACCAAACACTCTGACAAATCTGTAAAATAACATGTAAAATACAGCATAGTATACACTCTGTGGTGACCAAACACTCTGACAAATCTGTAAAATAACATGTAAAATACAGCATAGTATACACTCTGTGGTGACCAAACACTCTGACAAATCTGTAAAATAACATGTAAAATACAGCATAGTCTACACTCTGTCATGACCATACACTCTGACAAATCTGTAAAATAACATGTAAAATACAGCATAGTATACACTCTGTCATGACCATACACTCTGACAAATCTGTAAAATAACATGTAAAATACAGCATAGTCTACACTCTGTGGTGACCATACACTCTGACAAATCTGTAAAATAACATGTAAAATACAGCATAGTCTACACTCTGTGGTGACCAAACACTCTGACAAATCTGTAAAATAACATGTAAAATACAGCATAGTATACACTCTGTCATGACCATACACTCTGACAAATCTGTTAAAATAACATGTAAAATACAGCATAGTATACACTCTGTGGTGACCAAACACTCTGACAAATCTGTAAAATAACATGTAAAATACAACATAGTCTACACCCTGTGGTGACCAAACACTCTGACAAATCTGTAAAATAACATGTAAAATACAGCATAGTATACACTCTGTGGTGACCAAACACTCTGACAAATCTGTAAAATAATATGTAAAATACAGCAAAGTCCTCACTCTTAGGTGACCAAACACTCTGACAAATCTGTAAAATAACATGTAAAATACAGCATAGTCTACACTCTGTGGTGACCAAACACTCTGACAAATCTGTAAAATAACATGTAAAATACAGCATAGTCTACACTCTTAGTTGACCAAACACTCTGACAAATCTGTAAAATAACATGTAAAATACAGCATAGTATACACTCTGTGGTGACCAAATACTCTGACAAATCTGTAAAATAACATGTAAAATACAGCATAGTCTACACTCTGTGGTGACCAAACACTCTGACAAATCTGTAAAATAACATGTAAAATACAGCATAGTATACACTCTGTCGTGACCAAACACTCTGACAAATCTGTAAAATAATATGTAAAATACAGCATAGTATACACTCTGTGGTGACCATACACTCTGACAAATCTGTAAAATAACATGTAAAATACAGCATAGTCTACACTCTGTGGTGACCAAACACTCTGACAAATCTGTAAAATAACATGTAAAATACAGCATAGTATACACTCTGTGGTGACCAAACACTCTGACAAATCTGTAAAATAACATGTAAAATACAGCATAGTATACACTCTGTGGTGACCAAACACTCTGACAAATCTGTAAAATAACATGTAAAATACAGCATAGTATACACTCTGTCATGACCATACACTCTGACAAATCTGTAAAATAACATGTAAAATACAGCATAGTATACACTCTGTCATGACCATACACTCTGACAAATCTGTAAAATAACATGTAAAATACAGCATAGTATACACTCTGTGGTGACCATACACTCTGACAAATCTGTAAAATAACATGTAAAATACAGCATAGTCTACACTCTGTGGTGACCAAACACTCTGACAAATCTGTAAAATAACATGTAAAATACAGCATAGTATACACTCTGTCATGACCATACACTCTGACAAATCTGTAAAATAACATGTAAAATACAGCATAGTATACACTCTGTGGTGACCATACACTCTGACAAATCTGTAAAATAACATGTAAAATACAGCATAGTATACACTCTGTGGTGACCATACACTCTGACAAATCTGTAAAATAATATGTAAAATACAGCAAAGTCCTCACTCTTAGGTGACCAGACACTTTGGGAAATTTGTAAAATAACATGTAAAATACAGCATAGTCTACAATCTGTGGTGACTGAACACTTAACTCTTAAATGTTCAATCTATTAAATATAAAATATAGTATATTCTAACATCTGTAATAATCATAAACTTTGCCAAGTCTATAAAATTTCAAATACAGTATTGTTTACACTCTGCCTTGATTTGACTCTTTAACAAATCTGTTAAATATAAAATATAGTATATTCTAATATACATAAAGACTGACCACTTTGACAAACATGACTTAGTAACATGAAATATACTTACAGCTGGGATATCTTTGTCAATCATATCTATATCATCATATAACCTGCTGACCTCTAACCTAGTGATCACATGACTCAGCGTCCCTTCTAATGTCTGAAAGGGTACCTAAAAGGACAGAGAAATTTAAAATACATGTATACTGAAAAATTATTTTTTGAAGATATAAAGCAATAAATAATCAAGATGTCTTTGAAAAATTTATAAAAGGTCCACAATTTTCATAACATTTAAAAGAAAAAAAGGATTATCAGCTGCACCACTAGGGCATGATATGCCCTTCATCTTGTATGTATGAAGTTTTATGCAAAAACCATAAATAGTTTCTGAGATACGGCAAGACATGTGCACCCCCCCCCCCCCCCCACCCCCCCCTCCAAAATAAAATTTTAAATCATCACCAAAAAATATACAGATCTTTAGATTAATATAACTAAGAAGTGTGTTAAGTTTTAAGCAATAATCATTAATGGTTCTTGAGATACGGTGCGACATGTGAAAAAAACACCCCTTTTTTAGTTATAAAAGTACAGTAACTCAAAAAGTCAAAATCTCATTTTCACCAAAAAGTATACAAATCGTTTGACCATCATAAGAAACAACTATGTAAAGTTTTATAATGTGAGAATTAGTTGTTCTCAAGTTACGGCGCAACATGTGGATGCCGAACAGACAGACAGATGGACAGACGCCAGACATTTGTATACCATAATATGTCTCCTCTAAATTTTGACAAGCATATAAAATTGAACCACTTACAGGCCTGCCTTTCTTTCTCCATGCCTCTCTTTCCTCAGCTGTGAATTTACAACTTGTAGAGACCAGGGCCTGGATGAATATTACATTGTATAACATCTTCACAATCAACTGATAATGTTCTGGAAAAAAAAATTGTAGTTGTGATAGTTTGCAATAAACATAAAAGTATTGAATAAATTAAAGACAAATAGCAAATGGTAGTAATCCAAAAGCTAAAACTAATAAAAAGATCCTTATATAACTCATTTTTAAAAGAGGATAACATCTTCCACTCTTATCTTCTGAATCTGTGATTTTCATTATCAAATGCTATTTTGAAAGTTCACATTTAAACTAATAAATACCAAAGTAATAATTCTAAACAAGATCTCTGCATTATTTCTCATCAAATATTATGCATTTCTCCTTTTTTAATCTGGGGAAGGGGTTGCTGATAAGAAAACAAAAATATCATTTTGTTTAAAAGTTAAAGATAGTGAAGAGGAATCATATTTAAATCCCAACAACCAACAATATAAATCTCCTGAAATACTGCATTCTTTTTAAAATATCTCACAAAATAGAACCACTCACCAGTTACTTATTTGAAGTGCTTATCACCCCATGTTTTATTATTTCTGGCACTGTCTTTAACTACACATACCTTTTTCTATAGTAGATGGCAGTGTCAATATCAGCTGAATCAAAATAGCTGTTGGGTCTCTTAGCAACAGAGGAACATCTTTCAGATATACAGACACACTGAATAAGAAAACAGTTGAGAGAACACATTAACATTTAAGTACAATTTTGTCTAATGAAATGGGTCTATCTCAAGAGCTAAATTGACAGAGCATCATCACTACAATGGCTTCCATTTTTAGATTATAAAAATTAGGTGGCGTAATCAGTAGATAATTTTGAAGAAGTTGAATCCTGACTGTCCTACAAATGGATGTACTGCAACAGTTTGGATAATTTAAGTAAAACCACATACATAAGATGCATAAAATCCTAAAATAGGCACTTCCATTAAACTTTTAAAGCCCATAGAAATAGATGTAAACAATTCAAATTTATTATCTTCACCTTTTTTACCTTCTTTAACAAAGAGTTCCATTCATTTTGTTTAATTTCAAATGGCTTTCCGCCTGTAGGATACTAATTAACTTTAGGGATAACCTAAAGTTACAAATATAAGTATTCAAGATGAGTTCTGTGTTATACATCTTGGATATTTATTGATTATTGTAATGAAAAAAGAGGAAACAGGGATCTTTTGTTCTATGGCTACATTCCTGCAGTGAGAAAAAGTAGATTATTAGTTAAATCCATTTCTCTTTATCAATTTTGACAAAATGCAAATTAACTTTGAACAAAAACTGACTTTAAACATGAAAAGGAAAGAAAAGTTTGCAAGTGGTGACCTGTTGTTTGTGCTATATACCTGTTTGATTGTTCAGTTAGACCTATACCAGTGATATGTGACCAGACATCTGTATATGGTTTGGTTGTCAGTATCTTACTGTGCATACTTAACACATGCATCAATGGTACTGAAAAATATTATTTATTTCTTATATATTATAACTAATAAACAAATACATCAGAAATATTGCTTCAATTTGATGAAGTACAGCTTAGCTGTCCCAATCCTACTAAATTTACAAAATGTTATTTATTGTCAAAAGTGATAAAATGCTTGTCATTAAATTGTGTTACCATATAATATATAATATGAAATGATTTTACCACAAAAGTAAAAATTTTCTAAATTTTAAATAATGTTAATTTGAATTATAACAGCTGAATACTCACAAAATGAGTGTTTCCTAAGAGCTGAGGTGTGTTTACTTAAGTTTCCACATCTCTGTAGGCACTCTACTTCAAGATTTGTCCTGAAAATTAACAAAACTTAAAATAAATGTCATTGAAAACAATAGCTAATCCTAAATTGCACAAGACAATATGTCAAGATACAATTTTGGGTTCAAATTGGACCTGTAGAGTGAAACTTTACCCTCAAAATCTTTCTGCATTTAAACACATGGTAAATGATGGATTAATGTATGTTAAACACCCAGTGGCAAATTAAATGCATATTCATGATGAGAACAATTCAATGCTATATGAATATGAACCGTGCTTTGTATTAGACTAACATGCAGAGCCTGAATTTTTTATGTGCTTTTCACAAGGTAGCAGTCCCCAGTTCCTATAAACATTTTGCAACAATTCAAAATTCAGTTAATTAATGAGGTAGCTGTTGCTTACTAATATATCTTAACAAAAGGAAGTGACAAACCAGATGTAACACAGAAAAAGGTCTGAGTAGGTATGGCACAAAAAAATTAAATTGGGTGCCATTTATCTAGAAGCTACAAAGTTTTTATTGAGAAAAATGAGTTGAAGAGACAAAGGTACACCAGTATAAACCTCTATTGGAGTAGGGGTATACAATTATAAGTGACTGTTCTTGAAGAGACAAAGGTAAACCAGTATAAACCTCTATTGGAGTAGGGGTATACAATTATAAGTGACTGTTCTTGAAGAGACAAAGGTAAACCAGTATAAACCTCTATTGGAGTAGGGGTATACAATTATAAGTGGCTGTTCTTGAAGAGACAAAGGTAAACCAGTATACACCTCTATTGGAGTAGGGGTATACAATTATAAGTGACTGTTCTTGAAGAGACAAAGGTAAACCAGTATAAACCTCTATTGGAGTAGGGGTATACAATTATAAGTGGCTGTTCTTGAAGAGACAAAGGTAAACCAGTATAAACCTCTATTGGAGTAGGGGTATACAATTATAAGTTACTGTTCTTGAAGAGACAAAGGTAAACCAGTATACACCTCTATTAGAGTAGGGTATTCAATTATAAGTTACTGTTCTTGAAGAGACAAAGGTAAACCAGTATACACCTCTATTAGAGTAG
Organism: Mytilus edulis; assembly: GCF_963676685.1. NCBI lineage: Eukaryota > Metazoa > Mollusca > Bivalvia > Mytilida > Mytilidae > Mytilus > Mytilus edulis. The sequence continues at coordinate 87,502,306 of NC_092345.1, read as the reverse complement.
GGGTATTCAATTATAAGTGACTGTTCTTGAAGAGACAAAGGTAAACCAGTATACACCTCTATTGGAGTAGGGGTATACAATTATAAGTGACTGTTCTTGAAGAGACAAAGGTAAACCAGTATAAACCTCTATTGGAGTAGGGGTATACAATTATAAGTGACTGTTCTTGAAGAGACAAAGGTAAACCAGTATAAACCTCTATTAGAGTAGGGGTATACAATTATAAGTGACTGTTCTTGAAGAGACAACGGTAAACCAGTATAAACCTCTATTGGAGTAGGGGTATACAATTATAAGTTACTGTTCTTGAAGAGACAAAGGTAAACCAGTATACACCTCTATTGGAGCAGGGGTATTCCATTATAAGTTACTGTTCTTGAAGAGACAAAGGTAAACCAGTATACACCTCTATTGGAGCAGGGGTATTCAATTATAAGTGACTGTTCTTGAAGAGACAAAGGTAAAGCAGTATAAACCTCTATTAGAGTAGGGGTATTCAATTATAAGTGACTGTTCTTGAAGAGACAAAGGTAAACCAGTATAAACCTCTATTGGAGTAGGGGTATACAATTATAAGTTACTGTTCTTGAAGAGACAAAGGTAAACCAGTATAAACCTCTATTGGAGTAGGGGTATACAATTATAAGTGGCTGTTCTTGAAGAGACAAAGGTAAACCAGTATAAACCTCTATTGGAGTAGGGGTATACAATTATAACTGACTGTTCTTGAAGAGACAAAGGTAAACCAGTATACACCTCTATTGGAGTAGGGGTATACAATTATAAGTGACTGTTCTTGAAGAGACAAAGGTAAACCAGTATAAATCTCTATTGGAGTAGGGGTATACAATTATAAGTGACTGTTCTTGAAGAGACAAAGGTAAACCAGTATACACCTCTATTAGAGTAGGGGTATTCAATTATAAGTTACTGTTCTTGAAGAGACAAAGGTAAACCAGTATACACCTCTATTAGAGTAGGGGTATTCAATTATAAGTGACTGTTCTTAAAGAGACAAAGGTAAACCAGTATACACCTCTATTGGAGTAGGGGTATACAATTATAAGTGACTGTTCTTGAAGAGACAAAGGTAAACCAGTTTAAACCTCTATTGGAGCAGGGGTATTCAATTATAAGTTACTGTTCTTGAAGAGACAAAGGTAAACCAGTATACACCTCTATTGGAGCAGGGGTATTAAATTATAAGTGACTGTTCTTGAAGAGACAAAGGTAAACCAGTATAAACCTCTATTAGAGTAGGGGTATTCAATTATAAGTGACTGTTTTTGAAGAGACAAAGGTAAACCAGTATAAACCTCTATTGGAGTAGGGGTATACAATTATAAGTTACTGTTCTTGAAGAGACAAAGGTAAACCAGTATAAACCTCTATTGGAGTAGGGGTATACAATTATAAGTGTCTGTTCTTGAAGAGACAAAGGTAAACCAGTATAAACCTCTATTGGAGTAGGGGTATACAATTATAACTGACTGTTCTTGAAGAGACAAAGGTAAACCAGTATAAACCTCTATTGGAGTAGGGGTATACAATTATAAGTGACTGTTCTTGAAGAGACAAAGGTAAACCAGTATTAACCTCTATTGGAGTAGGGGTATACAATTATAAGTGACTGTTCTTGAAGAGACAAAGGTAAACCAGTATACACCTCTATTAGAGTAGGGGTATTCAAATATAAGTGACTGTTCTTGAAGAGACAAAGGTAAACCAGTATACACCTCTATTAGAGTAGGGGTATTCAATTATAAGTGACTGTTCTTGAAGAGACAAAGGTAAACCAGTATACACCTCTATTGGAGTAGGGGTATACAATTATAAGTGACTGTTCTTGAAGAGACAAAGGTAAACCAGTATAAACCTCTATTGGAGTAGGGGTATACAATTATAAGTTACTGTTCTTGAAGAGACAAAGGTAAACCAGTATAAACCTCTATTAGAGTAGGGGTATACAATTATAAGTGACTGTTCTTGAAGAGACAAAGGTAAACCAGTATCAACCTCTATTGGAGTAGGGGTATTCAATTATAAGTTACTGTTCTTGAAGAGACAAAGGTAAACCAGTATACAGCTCTATTGGAGCCAGGGTATTCAATTATAAGTTACTGTTCTTGAAGAGACAAAGGTAAACCAGTATATACCTCTATTGGAGCAGGGGTATTCAATTATAAGTGACTGTTCTTGAAGAGACAAAGGTAAACCAGTATAAACCTCTATTAGAGTAGGGGTATTCAATTATAAGTGACTGTTCTTGAAGAGACAAAGGTAAACCAGTATAAACCTCTATTGGAGTAGGGGTATACAATTATAAGTTACTGTTCTTGAAGAGACAAAGGTAAACCAGTATAAACCTCTATTGGAGTAGGGGTATACAATTATAAGTGACTGTTCTTCAAGAGACAAAGGTAAACCAGTATAAACCTCTATTGGAGTAGGGGTATACAATTATAAGTGACTGTTCTTGAAGAGACAAAGGTAAACCAGTATAAACCTCTATTGGAGTAGGGGTATTCAATTATAAGTGACTGTTCTTGAAGAGACAAAGGTAAACCAGTATACACCTCTATTGGAGTAGGGGTATTCAATTATAAGTGACTGTTCTTGAAGAGACAAAGGTAAACCAGTATAAACCGCTATTAGAGTAGGGGTATTCAATTATAAGTGACTGTTCTTGAAGAGACAAAGGTAAACCAGTATAAACCTCTATTAGAGTAGGGGCATTCAATTATAAGTGACTGTTCTTGAAGAGACAAAGGTAAACCAGTATAAACCTCTATTGGAGTAGGGGTATACAATTATAAGTGACTGTTCTTGAAGAGACAAAGGTAAACCAGTATAAACCTCTATTGGAGTAGGGGTATACAATTATAAGTGACTGTTCTTGAAGAGACAAAGGTAAACCAGTATAAACCTCTATTGGAGTAGGGGTATTCAATTATAAGTGACTGTTCTTGAAGAGACAAAGGTAAACCAGTATCAACCTCTATTGGAGTAGGGGTATACAATTATAAGTGACAGTTCTTGAAGAGACAAAGGTAAACCAGTATAAACCTCTATTGGAGTAGGGGTATACAATTATAAGTGACTGTTCTTGAAGAGACAAAGGTAAACCAGTATAAACCTCTATTGGAGTAGGGGTATACAATTATAAGTTACT